>NC_134455.1:217632833-217937833 GCF_047948215.1 Lycorma delicatula
TGGAACAAGATGCTCTTGTAATTCTTGTGAATGACTTAACTGTTTTTTGAATAATGAATGGCCAGATAGTATAGTGATTAGTATGTTGGATTTTAGATCATTCTTACGTTCAATTTCCAAGAATGATTTGGCATTTCATCACCTATCCGTTAAAGAATATGTAAAAACATGTCCAAGAGTTTAGTATAAAGAATAAATAACTTTTTAGACTGCCTGTATCATTATGGTTATACGTAGATGGATGTATGAATTTTTTAATTCTTTGTTATCATTTAATCGGTTTGTTTAACACAAATATGTTTATTATGAATTGTACTTTTAATATTGGTACTAGTGGTTGGATATTAATAATTTAGAAGATAAAAATGATGATAGAAGAGTATCAGGACTGTGAATATTATAAGTCCTGTTACATTTTTATCACCAAAGTTACATTCCTTTTTTTATTTTTAATTAGCGTAATAGAAATACAGTCAAATCTTCCTTCAGCCAATTAGGAATTGTCATTAATCAGGTATTAGTTGTGATTTGACCAGATTCACTTCAGAGCAGCTGTTACTAGAATTTTTTTTTATTAATTTTGGACTATTTGCTGCAAGACACCAGTATTGATACTGACATTTTTTGACAGAGTTAAGTATAAATACTTAAAATTGTAAAATATTGAAATGTATTTATGTCATATTGATTTCTTTGTTGTGTGCCTTACAGTAATCGTATAATAGGGAAAGCCGTAAAAAAAAGGAAAAATACAGACTTTGTTATCTATTTATTTGAATACGTATTTCTTAATATTCTACAAAAAAAATTGCTTAGATTCCTGCTCACATGCAAATATGTTTTTAGGAGTTTTCAGAGCTGTTTCATCAGTGATGTTTCGGGTGATCCTGTTATTGGTAGCTAGTATGCAGTTGAATAATATATCTGCTTCTTTTTTTTAATATACTACTTTGTTAAATTTGGTGTTAGTAGGTTCTAGTGTATTTTGTTCAGGACTTTAATATTTATGCTTGTTGTGGTACATACCTTTGACTACATGTCTAGTTTTTAGAAATTTATTTGCAAAAATTGATTTCGTTATTGTGAAAGATATTTGCATTTATGAATAAGCATGGGTCCAGTGAGGTTCTCCTGATCCCCCAATCATACTTCAACTTGTGATGTCTTTCACGCGTCTCCAGCCTGAAATGACCACCATCTTGGTCTTGTTTAGTGCCGGAGTGATGCCTTTGTCCGCCATCTATTTACTGATTGTGCCAATCGCATCGCCTATTAAGTCGGTTAAAGTTTCCTCGGTCCTGGCCCTCTCCACCAATGCCAGGTCGTCAGCAAATGTAATACGTTCTACACCCTCCGGAAGGTCGATTACTAAAAATTCGTCAACAAATATATTCCAAAGGATGGGCCCAGGACAGAGCCCTGGGGAACCCCACCCGTAAAAGAGATGTTATCGTCGCCCATAAAGTAGTCCATGGAGCGATCTTCCAGGTAACGTTGTATAATTCTCCGTAAATAAGGTGCTACTCCTGTCTCCCTCAGTGGCTGAAAAATGGCGTCCCATCTGACCATATTAAAGGCATTACCGACGTCCATTAGAAGTAGATCGAAATCTGACGTGTCCTCCAAGTCCTGCGGGCCGCCTCATCGACCAAACTCAGTAGTCTGTGTACAGCATCGACAGTGGATCTTCCGATTGTGAACCCATACTGCCTATCATGTAGTTTGCCTGTTCTCTCAATTTCCGCCTGCAATCGTCCAGCTGTCAAACTTTCCAACAACTTGGTGAAACTGTTGACCATGTTGTTCAATAGTCTGTACGCCGGCACGGCATCACCCGTAGCAGGCTTCCTAGTCAGGACGAGCCTAGTCCTCCTTTATGCAGGCGGTATAAAATCATTTTTTTAAATACTTTATGAACTGCCAGAAGCTCGGACGGTGCCATGTCAGCCACGATTCGGACAATCTCGATAGGAACAAGATCCGGACCCGGATATTTATGAAGTTTCATCCTGTGCTTAGCCTATACCAGTTCCTTAAGAGTAAGTTCTGGGATGTTGTCAACAAAAATCTCCTCACGTACGACATCCTCGTAGTTTGGAAACAACTTGTCTACGTTCTTTCTGACTTGCTCTTCTTTGAGGGCAGGAAGTTTTCTACCAATTTGTCCCGTAACCACTCTTAATTCACGCTCACATGGATCCTCATCAACGGACCGACACAGCTCTTTCCAGCTGTCCCTCTTTGCTGTAAGTTTAGGATGTCTTTTGATCACTTCGTAAGGACTCTACGATTTCTCCTTAACTCCGAATCGCCTCTGATTTCGGATCTCTGCCACTGTCTTCTGGTGGCCCAGCTTACTGCTCTTACCTGCTCGATCTCCTCCATCCACCAGTAGGCATACCTAATTGTGTAGTCGACCGTCTTGAACACTCTACATTGTTCACATTCTTCGACAATGACATCCATATACTCCGTGGGGGATTCTACACCACACAACGTCTCAACGATTTTTCTTGAGAAGCGAAGACATCCCGCTCTTGAAACCAGTCGTCTCGGGTAGGGCTCAAGTCTTATGGTTAAATCAACCTCAAAGGATATCAATATGTGATCAGAGAGACTCACCTGCTGCAGTATTGATCAGTCCATGAAGATTTCCAGACGGTTTTCAGAGAGAGACTAAGGTGAGATCTATACACAGTCCATGGTCTCCTCTCTCGTAAATATACTCATCGTTCTGTAAGCAGGCAAGTCCCAGCGCATTAGCCATCTCTGCGAGTATAATGCCCGTGTGATTCCTTCTTTGCCCTGCCAATTCCGTCGGTTTAGCATTAAAATCTCCGGCAACAACCAAAACCTTCTTCCTATGTGTGGCCGGGTACCTAAGCTCGGGCTGCTTTCCTGTTTGCTGGAAGGTGGCTTTGGTGAGGGTGCTCTTAAAATCTGGAAAGGATCCTGGTGAGGTCAGTAGTTATCGACCCATTAGCTTTTTGTCGGTTATCGATGAGTTGCTGGAAAGTCTGGTTGTGGAAAGACTCTGGGAGAGTATTGATATGAACTGTTTTCTAAATCGAGGCCAATATGACTTTATGAAATGGGTTGACACCGAGGATTGCATCTTAAATGCTCTTGCCGAGGAGGAAAGCGCCGACTGCAAATATGTTTTGGCAATTTTTATTGACATATAGGTAGCATTTCCTTCCTTGTGTTAAAGTTCTGTCCTCTATGAGTTGGAACGGCCGCAATGTTCCCGTAGCCCTGCAGGCCGTAGTAAGAGACTATTTCTCTGATCGCCCGGCTCTGTTTAAAGATGCGCACCTAGTCGTGGAAAAGTCCGTCACCAAGGGAAGCCCGCAGGGTTCCGTGCTCGGTTCTCTGCTGTGGAACCTGGTTTTTTATGGATTTCTGGGAATGACATTTACAGAAGGGGTCACGGCCCAGGCTTTCGCCGATAACTGTCTCCTGTTAGTTCGTGGTAATTCACGACCAGAGCTAGAAGATCGAGCGGAAGCGACTTTGTCAACCCCAGAGGGCTGGATGAACATTCAAATTTTAAATATTTCTGTGCCCAAGACGAAGTGTATGCTTCTCAAGGGTGCAGACAAATTATCATGCAGTCGTAACCCCCGTATTAAGTATAAAGGCTGTGTAATCAGCCGAGTTCGAGTTCATGTTCATAAGTACCTAGTTGTTTCGTTTGACGAAATGTGGCTGTTTATCAACTACGTTAGGCAAGTAGTGGCGGACGCCGTCTCTGTGATGCATAAGCTTAGGAGGATTGCTGGAAAGGATTACGGGTTGTCGGGTCGTCATTTGTACGTGGTGTACCGAGGTGTCTTCGAAAATATGACCTCTTACGCGGCGTCCGTTTGCCTGCATAGATTGGAAAGAAATTTAGCATTTATTCAAAATTTAAGGAGTGCCCATCGTAGAACCTTAATTGTATGCACTGGTATTTTTAACACAACTTTCTACGAGGATACCACCTTATTGGGAAAGTCTGCCAACTGATTTAGTGGTGAAAGTTCGGGCGGCCATGTGGAAATTCCGAAGAGGCAGGGAGGCCGAGGTATTCAGGGGATGCGGTTTCGAACGGGTTAGTAACGGAGCGAAACGTTGATCACAACGGACCGGATCTAAATTTCGTTCAGTTGCCCATCTCCCGCCTGCGAGAGAGGCTGTAGAGCCTCGCGATGGAAGCATCCCAGTTGGAATGGGACACCACCACTAAAGGTAGATCCTTGTGTAAATTTATATAGGACTTGGAGGGATGGTATGCCTCGAGCTCGTTTTTAAGGGTTAACGTGATTACGTTAACTTGAATCAATATCTTTTGGTTTCGTCTGGCAGCTGATGAGCTGTGTCTCTGCGGGGAGGTCCAGTCAAATGAACACCTCTTGGGGGGGCAGAGACCGGGCCACCCTGGAACTTAGAGGTCAAGGAAAATTGGCCACTCACAAGCAGTGAGTCAATGTGGGGAGAGCCGCATTGTCGGATCGTGTTTTAGTTCCCAGATGGGGTTGCTTTGTTCAACCTGCATCTGTAGTTTGCTTAAGAGAAATACTGTTACTGCATTACTGTCGGAAGCTAACCCTGAGTATGGCTGAATACCAGCCAATTATTATGGCTTCAAGGGCTATAAAATGGTGGACAGGTATTTGCTGGTATTCAGTGATATAGGCGTGGCAGCGAATTGCTAACTAGACGATATAAATTTTATTATGGATGTCATATATATTTTTAGTCTTTGACGGGGTGCGCCTACCCATTTTAGCAAATGTATGACAAATGAGAGGTTGGGACATGTAAATCGATGATGTATGGCACCACGCTTAGCACGCCCACGCTATTAGGTAAGATCTAAGAGCTATGTAAAGATACTGGATGCTAAACTGTTTGAGGCTCAGTTGCCGTTTTTGGGACAGACATTCGGTCTTATGCTTTAGGGCGACCGAATGGGGTGGTGGCGGGAGAAGTGTCAAGCAAACCATTCATTCCCATGTTTCATTATCGAGTGCTGTAAAGCTTCGCTATATTCTTTGAATTCCACTAATGTAGTGTTAGGTGAGAGGTAACAAGAGTAAACCACCATGCCATGAACTTCGACCCAAACATAACCCGATCCATTACCACTATCCATTACAGCACACCAGGCCTTGGAAAGCATACGGCGGCTGTACTATCTGTGCTCGCCATCTGCAGTAGCAGCCTCAATAGGCTCAGACAGTAACATCAAGTCATAATTGAGCTCCAAAGCTATGTTCTAGCAGAGGTCGGAGGTCACTCTCTACTCCTGCTTGTATTTAGTTGGATTGCCCTCATTTCTTAGGCTTGCAATGCTTTGTCCCATGGTCCTCCAACCCACATAAAACACACACTGTAGGACTAGTGCATTGCTGCCCCCTTTGTCCTTCCTTACCAAATTTGAAGCAGCACTGTGTCTGGTCAGGACCAGTACAGTTTGCCGAAGTATGCCCATGTCCTCAACAACAAGGCTCCTTATCTCTGTCTCTCTTAATATAATTTCTGCATAGATTCCAACCAATGAGCCTAGCCTCCTTCATCTTTCGGGCTGCTCGTATACTTGTGATGATAGTTGCGTTCAAGGTGTCACCATACACCTCTCTAATGAATGTTAGACAATGACAATGACAATGACAGACAATGACAATGTCCAACAATGACATTTATTTCATCCTCAGTAGTATGTAGCAGCATGTCCTTAATATGGACAATCATTCTCCTGGAGTCCCTTGTTCGCTGATTTACTTGTAGATCAGATATCTTATCCCTAAGGGCCACCCTGAACTTTTCTGCCTGGGATACGTCTTTGACTATTATCCTGAGTTCTTTCTGAGGTCCCCACCTCATAGATAAGATATCCCACTACCTCATTCTGGTCCACCGACTGTTTAGCCATCTTAGTAAGTCGGCAAACGTCTTATCAGTTGACTTGACAACAACTGTTTTGCTGCCAACAACTGGGGGTGTGGATCTCGTTCTGCTGTGTGATTAAGCCCATATAGACCCCACCGGAGCAGGCAAATAAATCTCTACCTATTTATTAAGGTGTCTCATTAAATACACCAATATTTTCATAATTGTTGTTCCAACTTTATCTCTTGGTAGAAACACCACCAATCATTGAGCCTCATCAAGTACCTTCTTAAGTGAGGACAATGTAGTACCCATCATTGTGTTCTCATTCTAGGAACTATAGAATATAGTGAATATGTTCCCAAAGGAAATTTCCTCGCCAACTAGAACTGAGGCATCTTTCATAATGTCTTCCATCTTTGCTTTCTGTTTCCTAAGCAAGATCTTTGCAGAACGGTCTAACAATCATTTTGGGATCTGACCACCCCCAGTCTGATGTAAATCGTAAAAATATATATCTCCATCAATATCCAAATTTTCAGCTGCTTTTACTACCTTGAAAAGTTTGTTTGGCCACCGCCGACTAAGAAGGCTGATGAGTTTTTCATCTCTCAGATGAGAGTTCAAAATATCTCCAATCTCTCTCTTCCTGGTCGACTCTGTCTGAGTCGCCTGAGTGATTGTCATGAGGAGTGGGAACAACTCACAGTATGACTTGAGCTAAGTTATAATGTCTCCCAGAGCAAGATCCAATTCCCTCATAAGTTCAGGTTTGGCTAGTACCTGGCATTGCTTAACCTTAAGCGCAATTTCCTTCACGTGTCCTATGATCTCAGACAATCTGACCGTAATATCTTCCTCTTCAGATGTAGGCAAACAACTTCTCTTCAGTCCTTTGGTCACCAATTTCTGCAAGTTACCAACTTCTTTCGTTACCAATTTTGAAGCATGCTTGAGTCTTGGAGGGGTCTTAACTGAAGGCTTAGCTTCCTTGGGTGTAGTAGGTCTGCTAGTTTACTTATTAGTTAACACTGATAACATTCCCAATGCTCCAGGTTCAAAAGTTTTTGGTAAAATTTTTTTTGTTTATTAGGTCCTTTCTGACAGTATTTCTGTCTGACAGTATTAGGTTAATCTGACAGTATTAGGTTATCTACAGTATTTGCTATTAAATCAAAATTAAACTATTATTCAATGATAAGAAATAGTAGGAGTAATTATTATTAGAGTCAAAATAAAATATTATTCACCAATAAGAAATAATTTTATTTAAATGTCTAAAAAAAAACAAGTTTACAGCCTTTGCTGTAAACAGATAAAACAACCCACCCTTATTAAAATTATATTACAGTAGTATACTATATACAACAAAATATATTAAAAAAAAAATTGTATCTTATATGTAACAGTTAGTCATAAAAATCACAACATGATATATATAGTCCACCGTTAAAATATTCTTAATCAGCAAAACAATCCATAACTACAATTGTAAAACCGTATCCGAAAATGTATTATTGCAGAGTAGAACAAAACACGACTGGCCTCAGAATGAACTGAACCGAACTGAATATAAATTAAAACATGTTAAAATGACAGGTGAATTAAAAACAAAAATATTTAATGTAGCTTACTTAAACTTGTGTAGAATACTAATGAAAAAAATTAAAAAAAAGAAAAGAAATTAACATGTATTCAGTTATTCTTGTAACAAAATCTAAAATCAATGTTTCCTTACAAACTACTGTCGTTACCAGTTTAATTGTACCTGAATGGAAATTTTATGCTGAGATGTATGGAAATATTTTACAGTATCATAAATTAGGCACTCACCTAATATACTAAATAGTTTTTTCACAAGAAAATTTTATTTTAATCTAATATAACATTTTATACTAAATTCAAAAATGCAATCAAAATTTTTCTAATGCCCACTGTTTTTGTGTGATAACATTTATGAAGTATTGCTTCTGGAATTCAGTTAACTTCTAGTTGAATTTCTTTTTTCACCTCTTGAAGTACGTAGGATGTTGTTGCACTTAGTACTTGAGTTTTCAAATGCCCCAGAGGAAGAAAGTACTTGCTGAAAGGTTGCTAAAAATCTTTGAGTAGTCTTGTGGCTTCGTGTTTAAACAAAAACATTTTCCAAACTGCCTTAGAGACTAATGTGATATGGCTTGTAGCTTCATGCTGTTGAAAAGATTCTTCTTTTTATTGGTTGATGAGCAAGTTCAGGAATTGAAAAGGCATCTAATATAATATGTGAACATAGAAAGTTTGAGTCGCGGTTACAGCCCTTTGTCAACTTCATAAACGTAAGGTCAAATACTTCCATAATCATTGCCACATAAAAACATTAGAACTGTGAAATAGTCTTGTTATGAATTGCTGTGGTTTTTGTGTGAGACCATTAACAGAAACTATTTTTTATTTTAATAATTAAAACTATTAGTTATTTTAATAGTTTTTCTTTTAACAGAAACTATTATTTATTTTAATTATTGATAATTAAAGATTATTTTCACTCATCAATAAGTTGTTTTCGAGTTCTTAGCTGATAATAACTGTAAACATATCTGGAAAGAGCTTGATTTTCACAGGTTTGCCCATGTAGTGTATTAGTGATCCTGATTCACATTTTACAGGGATGAAAGTGTAGACCTTTGGGTAAAATCTGCTAAATGCTGGCTTCAGACAGCCTGTAATACAGTCTGGCAGTGTGCAGAGCAACCTGGATTCCATTCAATGGCCTGTCCATTGCTATTGGATTTTCAGATGTATGTGCCTTTTTTATAGACATCTTCTTTTTAATTTATAATTTGTAGCTACAGGTTTTGATTACTTAAGAGAATTGGCAGACAAAACTGTATAGTTGTGATGAATACCTATTATTTCTATGAATCTTGTATTCAGCAAGCTTTGAGTTTTCAGTGGAATCACTGAATTCAAGATTCTTATCGATTTTTGCTCTTAAGAATTTGATATTTTATCTGATATAAACTCCTTAGTATGTTGATGAATACAGATATTCTCAATCATCGTTTTAAATCTAGCAAAGAAGAGAATGAAATCTGTTGTTGAATTATACATTTCAGGGAATTTTCTGTAACATATTCATGCACAAAATCTCTGAAGTCTGTATCATATTCACTTATGCATGTTCACTGTATAGATAATTTATTGTATAATTTTTACTTAGCTATCAACAAAAGAAAGCGAACTAAATTGATACAATGTTTATCAATATTTTTTTTATTCTGTGCTGTTGTTTTGCATCATGTTTTGAATTTTTTGCTTGATATTTTTTAAAAATTGTTATTGTTTACACAATCTAAGCATTTTTAATAATTAAAAAAAAAAAAAAATAGAGTTATTTGTAGTGATCTGTATGACTAACAAAATTGTTAAAACATATATTTTTGTCAGAGTAGCTTATTTTTGATAGTTTAGTACTGTTGATATTCACATGATATGTATTTATTACATTCACTAGTTTTTAAATTGTTAATATTCCTCTTAATATTTTCGTGAGCATTGTATTTTTGAATTTTTTGCTTTAAAATTGGAAATATTTAAATCACATATTCAATACAGATGTTAATCATGAAATTTCATAATTGTAAAAGAAAAAATCTTTAATCTTGTCTCTTAATGAATAATATAAAACATTCAAATGCAATTTTCACTCTGACCTTGAATTTTGTAGGTGCTGGAGAGATCCTGGGAGGTTGTAGATGGAGTAAATGTATCTTTGAGACTATGGGACACTTTTGGAGATCACGAAAAGGACAGGAGGTTTGCCTATGGACGGTAAATATGAATTGCATTTAATGTACAACTTTTAATGAATAAGCTGAAAACAGATATGGTGAATTGGCTGTTACTGAAAATGTGAATAAATATAAATTTATATTTATGCATAATTTCATTGAATTTGTATTAATAGCTTTAAATTTTCACATCTTTGCCAACTATTTGTTGTTGTTTGGAATGATTTTCTGTGTATTTTTTATATTATTAAATGACTACTGTGATTAAAATTCTTTTAAAAGTGTGATATACCTTTTAGTAGATTTGATTGTGTACTAGTATACTTTAATTATTAGGAGTTTAGTTAATGAGCACTATTTCAGGAGCAGTCAGCCTGACAGTGGACAAGACCAGCGAAACTGTCAGTCTGCTACCATACTTACAGCTTGTTTTAAAGTAATATCTTCTAAAAGATATATATATATATATATATATATATATATATATATATATATATATATACAGAGAAAAGTTTATTTTAGGTTTTTGAGCTTAAAATTTGGCTTATATTTCTTCTGTATTTCATTAAACACTGGTCATTTTAGAATAGTTAATTAATATTGCAAAATATTAGTAAAAAATATATTCCATTTATCAAGTTATATTAATATTTATTATTCATAAATGTCATTCGTTTTCTTAAATAATTTTTTTCCCCCGAAATAAGTGATTTCTGAAGATTAAAAGTTATTTTAGTATAGGTATTGTTCTTTCTATTTACAACTAATATCTACTTTCAAATGACATAGTGTAATGACCTAATAATGTTATTCCATTAGAGGTAACATGGGTTTACTACTGGCACAACTTGACCTGAGTTGAACTGTGATCAATAAATAGTGTGATATACAAAATGGATTGAACATTATTAGTTTATATTAAATGTTACAAGTTATACCATGAATCACTTTGCTGACTCTACTTTTTAACATTTGTTCTTTTGAGTTAACATAAACATCTGAAAAGAATTATTCTGTTTGTTTATAAATTAGTAAAAGTAATATTTATTTTAGGTTAGAATCTATGTAACTTTAATTAAACAAAAAGTGTAAGAAAAAGGCTTATACCTGATAAATTGCTGATTATTCAGATATTCCTTAATGTAATACATATTAACTTAATGAATTGCCTTTATATATTTATTTACTATATGTTTATTAAATGTATTTTTCTGTTCTTAGAATTATTTGCATCTTGATGGTTAAATGTTATTGCTAGTTTTGTTGATTGTTTTTGTCAGTGGATATGTTTAATGCAAACCATGAATGCACCTCTTGTAATCCTTTGCAGCATAACTGTAATTGTTATTTTCAGTAAAGATGTTTGGAAGTCCTTTTTTGAATTTTTTGATCTTTATCATTCATTAGAAAAAAATCATAAGGAAACAAAAACAAAAGTATCTAGTAAACATTATATGTATTGTAACTTTTCTAATTTTTGAATCCAAACAAAACGAAGCTTTGAAATTTAATTTTGTTACTGGTAGTGATCCTTTGAAATGTTCATATTTTTGGATGTGGCAACAACTTCCCTCAACCCAACTTCTCGAGCGTTTCTCCTGTTCTCTGAGCGATATGGGGGCACATGCTGTCATGCAAGAGAATCACACCTTTTGAAAGAGCACCCTTATGTTTTTGCATTATCACAGGTCACACTTTCTGTTGGAGCGTGTTAGAATAGTACTTACTGGTCACATACGTTCTAAATATTCACTAAAAATTAGACTTTGTGAGTCCCAGAAGACAGTAAACATCACTTTACTGGCTGATGAATGCATTTTGATTTTTTTGTGGGAAAATCTGGATGTTTCTACTCAAGACTTTGCTGCTCTTTGGATTTGGGCTCAAAGTAGTGCATTCACGCTTCTTATGTAGAAAGTCATTCATTACCTTCTGCTTCAAACCATTCTTTCAGCTCAGAACAAATGCGAGTCCGGTTTTTTTTATGGGCTTCAGTCAACTGCCTTGGAACCCACCTCGAACACATTTTGTGATAATTCAGCACATCATGAGTGATTGAATGCATGATTCCAACACTAATATTACACAAACTAGCAATTTGAAAAATTTTTACTTGTCTGTCTTTGCGAATGAGATTATTTATGTGGTTTTGCAGTGTGGTAGTCACAACTTCAACTGGTCTTTCAGAGCGATGGAGATGAGTCATACTTGTTCTGCCTGAATTAAACTGTTCCACCCACTTCTACATATTACTGCAGTTTAAACAGTTTTAACCACACTGTTTCAACATTCTTGAGTAAATTTCTTCCAGTTGACACCTTCTGATAGTAAAATTCTTATCACTGAACATTGCTCTTCTGGTGTACACATTTCAAGCACAGCTGACTTTCTGAAATCAACAAAAGAGGTTATGTTTACATTAATTATGATCGAACAGCTGATTAAATGTGTTCCCAAGGTTGCCAACTTGACCTCACTAAGTATTGTCATTGAATGAACGGTTTTTTTCTACATCAATTTGTCTTTTTAATTATTGAACATCTTTTGTATTTTAGGTAATTATTTAAATTTTGCTACATTTAATGGTAAATTATGATTTGAATTTTTTGATGCTATCGAGTTTTCTAATTTGCATGTGTTTTGAAATAACTGGATCATATTTATATCAAACATGAAATGAAAGAATTTCATCTTTAACTTCATTATTTAAAAAAGTCATTAATGCTTGTTTTATCAATAGCAACTTCTTTTGTAAAAAAAATAAAAAAATATAATAAAACATAGATGTATTGAGGAGACCTGCATGCATATGGACTAAAGTGCCTGGAAATTCCAAAATTATGCTGGTGAAAATGTAACCAGTATAACACAGTTGTGTATTACACAGTATTATTACTGTTATGTAATATAACATTACATTACACAATATATTCATACTGTGTAATGTAAAAAAAATAAAAAAACACGAAGTCATAATGTAAAACTGGTATGTGCATTATCTGAATTTTGTTTAAGCTTGAAATAATTAATATTAAGCTTATAAATCATTAAGGTGGTTATAAATACTTAATCATTTATATGTAGAATTTAGAACATGTAGGAATGTTTATTTGCTACATAATAGTAATTTACATTGTTTTTATTTGAATTATTTGTAAGTATATTATTTTTTGGTTTCAGGTCAGATGTTGTCTTGCTTTGTTTTTCACTGACCAGTCACAATTCTTTAAGAAATTGCAAAGCGATGTGGTATCCAGAAATAAGGCGATTCTGTCCACAGACTCCTATTCTTTTAGTAGGATGCAAGAACGACCTTCGTTATATGTATCGGGATGAAGCTTACCTCAGCTTTTTTAGGGATCGTAGTCCATTCCTCAGGTAAAAAGAATTGCTAAGTTTGAAAATTTAGCATAAGGCTGTTTAAATGAAAAATATTGTTTATTGTTCTTGAATGGTATTGAAGTGTAGAAGTTTCACTTTTTAAGTGATAGCTGCCTATTTATCAACTGTAAAGTAGGTGGAAGATGTAAAATTCATTAACTACTAGCTGTTATTTACTTAACTGGATTTAAATTTCGTGCTTTGTGGGTTTGATATTTATTTCCTTTGAATTTATTGCTTTGATTTTATTGCACAAAAAAAAAAAACAATTCCTTGAATATAAATTTGAGACTAGCCTGCTCTTAACTTGTTGAATTAAAGAAAGAATTCAGAAAAATGCAATTGTGTAATGACTTGCTTATGAACATTAAAGGCTATGATCAAAAAATATGTAATTTTCATTATTTTGAAGATGCACATATTTAAATGCCTTATTTTTTTTATGTTGTCCAATTTAAAAAGTTTAAATCTCTTCAAAGGGATTTCTTGTAAAACTTACTTAAACATGTTTTTCCAGTCTTCAAAATATTTTTCAAAATTCAGTTTACAGTATAGACTTCATTTCACTGAACTTTTGTTTAATATTTACAATGGTTGTTAATTTACCTTTCATGGCTTTTCAGTCTTGGAAAGAGAAAAAAATCACAATTTGGTGAATTTAGTGATTTTTATATCAATGTGGTGTTATTTTTTTGTCAAAAATTTCCTCACAAGTGGTGATGTGTAAACTGGCTCATTATTGTGGTAGCTTTATGTAGGAGTGTAAAATGTGCCCAAACAGTGTATCTACTATACCACAGCATCTCATGATAACGATTAATATTCAGTATTATTAATTTGAAACAAATACTTTATTTGTCTTGTGCCCAACAAAATATAAAACTGATTGATTCCTGACTTAGAAAACAGTTTCAGTAATTTCATGCTGTTTTACAAGAATCACATGAGTAACAAACTCTTAAAAATTTTTCTGATTGATGTTACTTGTAGCTTTTATTTTTTCCCCTTAATTTTCTCCATGATATACTTGATCTTTCAATTCTATCATTGTTTTCGCTATATTAGAGGCTGTTACTCATTTTTTGCACAAAATTTGGTACAGAATTTTTATTAGTTCACTTAATTTTAATATCCACTATTGTTATAACAAAATAATGAAACACAACAAAATGCTATTTTTTAACTTTGCATCAAAACTAAACCAGATATGCTCTATGGTTGAATATGCAACATTATACTTAGGAAAGGAAATACCTGAATCACAGAAACTGAATAGTTTTTCCCTAGATATTTGTAGTTTGGTGAAGTAAAAATTGAATAAACATTTTGATGAAATCTTATACATACTGTTATAAATTTAGAGATTATACAGGTGATTCATATAAAACTCATGATTTCCTTTATGGTGCTAAAAATATCTAGTTGGTTTGAAGTCTTCATTATTTATGACAGAATTTTTTACCTTTACATCAAGTGCTGAAAGTGTCGTCCATCTACCTCAAGATCCATGTGAACATCTCATACTATGTTCCTCGCTGTTTGATGGGGGGTTGCTGTTGTGATAGTGTTGTTAATTTTATGTGTAATATTCTGTTTAAAAGCATCTAATGTTGAGTGTGTGTAGGATGTGCTCTTGCCTTAAGGTAACCTGAAAAGGGGTTTTAAAAGGGAGCACAGGTTTTAATACAGCACTTGTATTTTGCTGCTTAGATGCAATTCAGTAAATAAATTTAAATATGTTAACTTCACTTTCATTATATATGCTATTAAAAAAAGAAAAAAAAACTGAGTCTCATTGTGAATCTTGGAATCAAATAAAAAGTGGCTTCTTAAGTTATATCTGTCATTGCAGAGGTAAATTACCCCTGGAGAAGTTAGGAAATACCACTCGTAATCCCAGGAACTAGTTTATCTCGGTAGCAAACACCACGAATGAGCTCCTCAGAGGAACTTCAAGGAAATTTTTTTTTTTTTGTCTTCAGTCATTTGACTGGTTTGATGCGGCTCTCCAAGATTCCCTATCTAGTGCTAGTCGTTTCATTTCAATATACCCTCTACATCCTACATCCCTAACAATTTGTTTTACATATTCCAAACGTGGCCTGCCTACACAATTTTTCCCTTCTACATGTCCTTCCAATATTAAAGCGACTATTCCAGGATGCCTTAGTATGTGGCCTATAAGTCTGTCTCTTCTTTTAACTATATTTTTCCAAATGCTTCTTTCTTCATCTATTTGCCGCAATACCTCTTCATTTGTCACTTTATCCACCCATCTGATTTTTAACATTCTCCTATAGCACCACATTTCAAAAGCTTCTAATCTTTTCTTCTCAGATACTCCGATTGTCCAAGTTTCACTTCCATATAAAGCGACACTCCAAACATATACTTTCAAAAATCTTTTCCTGACATTTAAATTAATTTTTGATGTAAACAAATTATATTTCTTCCTGAAGGCTCGTTTAGCTTGTGCTATTCGGCATTTTATATCGCTCCTGCTTCGTCCATCTTTAGTAATTCTACTTCCCAAATAACAAAATTCTTCTACATCCGTAATCTTTTCTCCTCTTATTTTCACATTCAGTGGTCCATCTTTGTTATTTCTACTACATTTCATTCCTTTTGCCCAGCCCATATTCCCCCACTATATTTCCTTCCTTGCCTTTTCCAATGCTTGCATTCCAATCTCCAACTATTATTAAATTTTCATCTCCTTTTACGTGTTTAATTGCTTCATCAATCTCTTCGTATACACATTCTACCTCATCATCATCATGGGCGCTTGTAGGCATATAGACGTTTACAATCATTGTCGGTTTAGGTTTTGATTTTATCCTTATTACAATGACTCTATCGCTATGCGTCTTGAAATACTCCACTCTCCTCCCTATCTTATTGTTCATCACGAAACCTACTCCTGCCTGCCCATTATTTGACGCTGAGTTAATTACTCTAAAGTCACCTGTCCAAAAGTCGCCTTTCTCTTCCCACCGAACCTCACTAATTCCTACTATATCCACGTTTACCCTATCCATTTCCCTTTTTAAATTTTCTACCCTACCAACCTTTTTTAAGCTTCTAACATTCCACGCTCCGACTCATAGAATGTTATTTTTTACTTTTCTGGTGACCCCTTCCTTAGTAGTCCCCACCCGGAGATCCGATCGGGGAACTATTTTACCTCCGGAATATTTTACCAAGGAAGGCGCCTCCATTATTGCTTTTGAAAATGCAGAGAGCCACATTTTCTTGGAAAAAAAAACAGCTGTAGTTTTCCATTGCTTTCAGCTGCGCAGTACTCAGAGGACTGAGTGATGTTGATATGGCCGTTTAAGTCATTGTGACTCACGCCCCTAACAACTACTGAAAGAGCTGCTGCCCTCTTTCAGGAATCATTCCTTAGTCTGGCTCTCAACAGATACCTCTCCGATATGGTTGCACCTTTGGTCCAGCTACTCTGTATCCCTTAGCACTCAAGCCCCCTCACCAACGGCAAGGTCTCATGATTCATAGAGGAGGTTCAAAGAATTAGGAAGTCCATTTTTATTCAGTAAGTATCTTGGTCACTGATTAACGTTTTTTTGCAACAACTAGATTGGAAACAAAGTTCCCTAACAGGTGTGTATGGAGAGTATCCATTAACAACCAATCTGAAAAAGTTTCAAGGACATAGTAACTAAGCAGGTCTTACCATAGATCCATTGGGCATCTAACTAAATTCACAGAAATCCGCTGGTAAGGAAGCGATGAAGAAACTCATATTTTCCAATATAAAAAATAATTTGATGATAAGATTGCTGAGTCAATTAAAGACATCCATTGCTAATTCAGATGAAAATCAATATAAGCCCATTTGAATCAAACCAGATTAATAAAAGCCAACATTGATAAAATTAACTTAATAAAAACCAATGGAATTTTACCTGGAGTTACTTATTGATTACTGCAGAAGTTTTGTGTATAATAGTTAAGTCTTTGTTTATGTTTAGGACATCAAAATATTTTAGATTGCAGTATAAGAGCATGTTTTACAATATTTAATAAAACTAAACAAAATTTGTTTTCAAATGAGGGAAATCAGCTATGTTAATTTTAAAGCTAGTTTCACAATTTATGTCTTCAGTCTTAATTGCTTATGGGGAGCTGCACTAAAACAGGGAAAAGTTTTAAATTGAAAAAAAAAACAATGATTGTTAGAGTCATATTGAGTGTCTTCTCACATCAAGCTTCCTCCCAGGGTCTATATAAAAACCATTATTTACTCTCCTTTATTGTCTTATGTGCTTGTCTTTCACAATTATAATAATTTTTTTTAAAGATACCAAACTATAAATATTTAACCTGGTTATTAAATGTGACTAACAACCTCACTCTTGGAAGTACTTCAACAAGAACCCTCCTGACAGTAGGGGGTCTATCTCACCCACAATTTCTTGGAAGATAGGAATCTGGGTGTCTGTACCCAGGTTTGGAGGATACATTAATGACTAATGGTTTTGTGTCTACATACTCAAATATTTGCTCTAACATATTGCATTTTCTCTAAATCTTAAGAGCTAATGAGGGATCTGAGATTATTTGTCAGATTGGTTAAATTTTTATTCATTTGTATTATCTATTAGATTCTTATATATTTAATTCAGATTAAATAGTATTTCAGATTCTTATATGAGTAATAATTGATTAAGCAAATGACTGAGTATTAAAGAAGTAGCTGAGACAGGTTCAAGCATCCGTAAGGAAAACCCTTTCTCATTTCCAGATTTGTGTGGCTTGTGAAAGTATCCATTTAAACTATAAACGTTTATTTAGACTCCCCTGGAAGGTTAGGTATAATTAGTGGAACATTATAGTACAGTATTTATTTGACACAGATTGAAAGAAAAAAATGTACAGTATAATTCGCATGATTTAAATAAGTAAATAATAAGTGATATTATTTAAATCATGTGATTAATGCTACCATCATGTGTTCATAAACAGAAATTGTAGTTTTAAAAGTTGAAAGAATTAAAAATGTTGCCAGTCCGCCACTAAAGGAGTGACTTAAATGAAAATCCTATAATTTTTGTTAGTATCTTCAATCATAAAATGATTAAGAGTTAGCTATCATTTCTGTTGAAACCGTTTTGAATATGAAGTTATGTAACATTCATAGTCAAGGAGGGAAATTATTCTACAGGAAAAATGAAAAAGTTAGAATATATTTCTGACACTTTCTCTTAGTAAAGAGCTAACATAAAATTTTTTATGATGTTTTTTGTCATCAAGAGATTGGTTTGTTGATAATTTTTTTAAATTTATATTTTGTTTTACTTTATCAGATAATTATCCTGTCTATTAATTACCATTTATTTATCAGCATGAGTGAAAAGTGATAATTTCTATGAAAATCAGAATGAAACACTTTCAAAACATGTGGAACTGTGCTTTCAAAACATCTTTTCAGATGTATTTTACAGGTCCTTCATCTGTGGAGTTGGTGGTGGCATCATTGTCAAAAGCAGCTATTTAAAATAGTGCTTTCTTTGAACGAGTCAGGGGTCATTAACACCAGGTTGTAGATAACAGTAAACAACCTCATTTGTTTCTCCATAATGAAAGAGCTAAGTAATAGGTTGTAAAATTTTGGAAGCACAGTTCTGTGTATTTGAAAACAAGTCATTTTTTTTTTAAAAGAATTAATCTTTATTGTTTTTTCCCAACTTGCTCTGCGTAGTATCATAATTAATAAATAAATAATTAAAAATGATTTTTTTTAAAGTGTTGACTAAGATTTATTAATTTACTTTTAGGGCAATAAGAAAAAGTGATCTTGTGATGCCAGACCAAGCCAGAAGTATAGCCAAAGAACTAGGTGTTTATTATTATGAGACAAGTGTGTTGACTTATTATGGTGTAAATGAAGTATTTGAGAATGCAATTAGAGCTGCCCTTATTGCACGTAGACAACAGCGGTTTTGGATGACTAACCTTAAGAAAGTACAACGACCACTTCTTCAGGTTAGTTTGATTTAGAATTTATGTAATGTTTGATGTGATATTGATTTTATTGAAATTGGTTTTTATTTTACATTTGACATTTTTTATTTTTACATTTGGTTTTTATTTTATAGTTGGTCATTTTCATTTATCTTTTACGTTAGATATTACTTATTGTAAATTATGAACATGGAATTTCATTGATTTTATTAATTGTAGACACATATAATAAAAGCACTGTTTATTATAAAAGGAAAATTTATATAATACATCTTAACAGGAAAATGTTTAATGAAAAATTAGAAAATATATAAAATTTGTCAACATGCCATCGTATGGTTTCTTTGTAATCTCAAGTTTTCCATGAAAGAAATATTGACATTGACCATTGAGAAATATCTTTTGTTACCTTCACTACCACCAGTTTTACCAAATTACTTTTTCATGTGCATATTTTTTATTTTTTTTTATTTTGGGTATTTTTATATTATGAATGATTTTATACCCATTAGTGAGGGGCTTGAGTGTTCAGTGATACAGAGTAGCTGAACCGAAGGTTCAACAAGTTGCAACCATGTTGGAGTGATGTCTGTTGAGAGCCAGACTAAGGAATGATTCCTTAAAGAAGGCAGCAGCTCTTTCAGTAGCTGTTAAGGATGTAGGTCAGGAAGACTTAAATGGCCATATCAGCATCACTCAATTTTCTGAGTACTGTGCAGCTGAAAGCAATGGAAAACTACAGCTGTTTTTATTCCAAGAAAATGTAGCTCTCTGCATTTACATGTAACAAAGGTGGAGAGGCATCTTTCTTGGTAAAATATTCTGGAGGTAAACTAGTCCTCCATTCGGATCTCTGGGTGGGGACTGCTAAGGAAGGGGCCACCAGAATATTAAAAAATAACATTCTATGAGTCGGAGCGTGGAATGTTAGAACTCAAAAAAAGGTTGGTAGGTTAGAAAATTTAAAGAGGGAAATGGGTGGGTTAAACAGATGTAGTAGGAATTAGCAAGATCGGTAGGAAGAGGAAATCGACTTTTGGTCAGGTGATTTCAGAATAATTAACTCAGCATCAGATAAAGGGCAGGCAAGGTAGGTTTCATAAAGAATAAGAAGATAGGGAAGATAGTAGAATATTTCAAGAAGCGATAGAATCATTGTTGTCAGGGTAAAATTAAAACCTAAACCAACAATGATTGTTAATGTATATATGCCTACAAAAACTCATGATGATTATAAGGTAGAGTATGTATATGAAGAAATTGACAAAGCAATTAAACTCATAAAATGGGATAAAAATTTAATAATAGTTGGAAATTGGAAAGCAAGTATTGGAAAAGCCAAGGAAGGAAATATTATAGGTGAATACAGGCTGGGCAAAAGAAATGAAAGAGGGGACTGACTTATTGAGTTTTGCATGAAGTATAATTTAGTAATTGCCAACACTCAGTTTAAAAATCATCATAGAAGAATGTACTCATGGAAAACGCCAAGCGATACTGCAAGGTATCTGATAGATTATATCATGGTTAAGCAAAGATTTAAAAATCAACTTGTCGACTTCAAAGCATATCTGGGAGAAGACATTGATAGCCATCATAATTTAGTGAAAATGAAATGTAGATTGGGTTTTAAAAACCTGAAGAAAAGGTTCCAGATAAATCGGTGGAATTTAGAAAGACTTGGGGAAAAGAAGTAAAAACGATTTTTGAGGAGGACATCGCAAGAGGTCTGAGTAAAAGAGACAAGGGAGAAAATGTAGAAGAATGGTAGAATGTTAAAAAAGAAATTCTTAAATCAGTAGAAGTGAACTTAGGCAGAAGAAAGAAAATTAGTAGGACATTTTACCTTAGATATCAGAATATTAGAAATTTCAGTTCTAAGGAAAAACCTTAGTTATCAGAGGATATATTGCAGCTGATGGATGAGCATAGAAAGTGTAAGAATGCTAGTGATGAAGAAGGTTTTTTTTTTTTGTCTTCAGATTTTTGACTGGTTTGATGCAGCTCTCCAAGATTCCCTATCTAGTGCTAGTCGTTTCATTTCAGTATACCCTCTACATCCTCCATCCCTAACAATTTGTTTTACATATTCCAAACGTGGCCTGCCTACACAATTTTTTCCTTCTACCTGTCCTTCCAATATTAAAGCGACTATTCCAGGATGCCTTAGTATGTGGCCTATAAGTCTGGCTCTTCTTTTAACTATATTTTTCCATATGCTTCTTTCTTCATATTTGCCGCAATTCCTCTTCATTTGTCACTTTATCCACCCATCTGATTTTTAACATTCTCCTATAGCACCACATTTCAAAAGCTTCTAATCTTTTCTTCTCAGATACTCCGATTGTCCAAGTTTCACTTCCGTATAAAGCGACACTCCAAACATATAATTTCAAAAATCTTTTCTTGACATTTAAATTAATTTTTGATGTAAACAAATTATATTTCTTACTAAATTATATATCTCGTGATGAAGAAGGTAAAAAAACCTATCAGGCATTTGATAACGTAGACTGAAATAAAATGTTCAGGATTTTAAAAAATGTAGGGTTGAAGTATAGGATTAGAAGAACAATTGCTACATTTACAGGAACCAAACTGCAACAGTAATAATAGAATAACATTAGAAAGAAATAATAATAAAAAAGGGAGTCAGACAAGGATATTTCCTATCCCCGTAACTTTTTAATCATCAGTTAATGATGTTAAAAAAACAGTTTAGATCCAGAGTAGCATTGCAAGGTGAAAATATAAAGATGCTGCAATTTTCTGATGATGTAGTAATTCTAGCTGAGAGTAAAAAAAGATTTAGAAGAAACAATGAATGGCATTGATGAAGTCCTATGCAAGAACCACCACACGAAAATAAACAAGAACAAAACAAAAGTAATGAAATATAGAAATATAGTAGGTGGACCACTGAATATAAAAGTGGAATGAGAAAAGACTATGGAGGTAGAAGAATTTTGTTATTTGGGAATTAGAATTCCTATAGATGGACGAAGCAGGAGTGATATAAAATGCTGAATAGCACAAGTGAAACAAGCTTTCAGTAAGAAATATAATTTGTTTACATCAAAAATTAATTTAATCGTCTAGAAAACATTTTTAAAAGTATATGTTTGGAGTGTAGCTTTATATAGAAGTGAAACTTGGACAATCGGACTACCTAAGAAGAAAAAGTTAGTAGCTTTTGAAATGTGGTTCTGTAGGAGAATTTAAAAATCAGATGAGTGGATAAAGTGACAAATGAAGAGGTATTGCGGCAAATAGATGAAAAAAGAAACATTTGGAAAAATATAGTTAAAAGAAGAGACAGACTTATAGGTCACATACTAAGGCATCCTGGAATAGTCGCTTTAATATTGGAAGGACAGGTAGAAGGGAAAAATTGTGTAGGCAGGCCACGTTTGGAATATGTAAAAAAAATTGTTAGGGATGTAGGATGTAGAGGGTATACTGAAATGAAACGACTAGCACTAGATAGGGAATCTTGGAGAGCTGCATCAAACCAGTCAGATGACTGTAGACAAAGAAATACCATAAAAACATATGCAATAGAAATATCATAAAAAGTACAGTCAGTACTTTTTATAATAATTCTTTCTATTCAGTCATATGATCATAGAGAGTTCTATTTCTGTTCTATGTATCAAAATGAATGATTTTGGGAAGTATTAAAACAGATGATGTATAAAAAAAAATTGAATGACTGATTACTAATATATTTAAAAAAAGTTGTATTTATATGTATAAGAAATTACATTTCTTTTTACATATTATAGTAAATTAAATTTCAGTTAATTAATTTATTTTTAGTGAATTGAAATAAAAATGTTGACTTTAATAAATATCTGAAATAGATTGTTTCATTTTTATAAGAATTATTTTTGTATGAGATATTGAGAGCAATAAATTTTTAATTTAAAATATGAAATTTTATTGATTGTTTTACAGGCTCCTTACTGTCCACCAAAACCTAGGTCTCCAGAAATGCATGTATCTGTTTCAACGTACGATGAAAGTATAATGTGGTTATTCCATACACAGGCCCACACAGATGTCATCTTTGTGGCAGGTTCAGTTGGATTCTCTGCTCATCGTTTTATATTAGCCGCTGCCTCACCAGCTCTTCATCGACTGTTCTGCACAGATCTTACTGGCGAGCTCAATACTCGTAGTGCCAGTGAATCTAGTATGGTATGATATCAGTAATTTCATTTTAAATTTATAGTTTCCTAAGATTTATTTTTTTATGTTACTTTTTCTAGGTTCTGGATTTATGCTGGAGGAATGATGTATTTGATTCTATACAACTATATATAGGGTCTCTGTCCCTCTCTCTCTTTCTCTCCCTCTTTCTCTAACTTATATTTCTTAACTTCAGTAATCTAATATGATCAAATTTGTGTATACAATGAGAAGGTGGGACCACTGTCCTGCCTAGAACTAGTCATACCATTTTACTTGCTATCATGAATTGGTTGGGTGAACATAGTGCTTTTGTGATTGAAGCCTAATTTAAAAATAATAATTTTACTTATTTAAGTTTATTTATTAAAGTTATTTTAATTAATGTTTCCCTTTTTCTACACAGAATTTATTTTGCAGACATTTTAATTAAAATCGAAACGCATTTGTTCTCAGTAGGAATACTACATTACTGTGGGTAAAAAACTTTAAAACCATATCGTCTGCTTTAAAAATGAAATCAACTGGACAAAAGCACAGTGTGAGAATGCCCGAAAACATTTATGCTGTAAGATTAGTTGTAATGCAGTCTCCACGACATTCAGTCGCGAGGTGTGCTGCTGCACTTTCTGATTGGTGTAAGAAGAATTCTTCATGGTTCCACTCCTAAAAGGTAATGTTAGTGCAGCAACTCAGTGTAAATGACTGGGTGTCTTGTAAAGCAGCATGCAAGTTCATCCTCAAAAATGTCCACCACAACGCCATTACTCTTTCAACTGACAAGGCACGTTTTCAGCTCTCTGGATGTGCCAATAAACAGAATTACTGTTACTGGGCTGCCATTAACTCTTGAGAACTTCACTAGCAACCATTTCACAGTCAGTATGTTACTGTGTGGTGTGCAGTAGTTTCAAAATTTGACATATTAGACCAATATTTTTTTAATTATAGTCAAATCACAGAACAACAGTAGCAGCTCATTGGTGGTATGTAATAATGTTGCATGACTTTGTGTTACTAAAACTGAATGGGTTTGATGATTTAATTTGGTTCCAACAAGATCGTGTCACTGGCAATAAGGTGAGAGTTTTCATGGATGTTTTTTGAGAAACCTTTCCAGGACTTCATAACGCAGTGATATTCGCTGGTCTGCATATTACCTGACCTTGCTGTATATGACTTTTTTCTTTGGGGCTATCTTAAAGTCTTTGGGGCTGCAGTTGAATTGCAGAACTCAAGGAAGTCATCCAATGTGAATTGCAGCAGTTCCACGAGCAATGAAAAGTTTTAGAAAGTGGTTACTGCAAAGAAATAGGAAACATTTGGATAACATAATTTTCAGGTAAAGTATGGAATATTAGTAGTAAAACTGTATAGATTGCTTTTTACTTCCTTGTATGAGGTAAAGGAAGTATTTTGACTGGAACTATATGACTTTTTTCTTTGGGGCTATCTTAAAGTCTTTGGGGCTGCAGTTGAATTGCAGAACTCAAGGAAGTCATCCAATGTGAATTGCAGCAGTTCCATGAGCAATGAAAAGTTTTAGAAAGTGGTTACTGCAAAGAAATATGAAACATTTGGATAACATAATTTTCAGGTAAAGTATGGAATATTACTAGTAAAACTGTATAGATTGCTTTTTACTTCCTTGTATGAGGTAAAGGAAGTATTTTGACTGCGAAAAATTTTGGTTTTCAGATTTCAGTGGAATATCTATTTTGACCATCCCTGAATCCATTTTGACTAATTTCGGCGTGACGTCTGTATGTAGTTATGTGTCTCTCATAACTCAAAAATGATTAATCATAGGATGTTGAATTTTGGATTTAGGACTGCAACATCTAGTTGTGCACCTCCATTTTGTGTCCAAAAAAGCCCAAAATCCAAAAAAAATTGGATTTTGGAGTTTTTCTTAACTGCAGTAATAAGCCCGCATGAAGAGCTTATATCATAAGTGGTACTTATTTTGATTGTTTTCAGAGTTATAGCCAAATAAAATTTTAATTAATGAAATATTTGGATCTTACAAGGGGAAGGCACATCAGACTTCATCTCCTTTTTTTTAACTTTTTTTTTAATTTAAATATATTGATTTATTAATAATTATTAACCTCTGATTGTAAAACAGTTTTACTACATATAATAATTCAATAATATCAATAAAATAAAAAAATGAAAAATATCATAAGTTATTAATGAAATAAAATTTTATGTACTTTTCAAAAAAAAAAATGTACATGTAATTTAGTAGACATACAAGGAAGTCATATGGTGTTTACATCAGATTTTTAATTTGATACATTAAACTTTGTAATACTATGAGATATATTTTTTGTCTCTCGAAAATCGTCAAATCATTCTGCCGAACCCTGTTTGTAGTACCTATTTGCAGTTAACTGTTTCTTAAATGAAGACTGTTTTAAATTGGTGAATAAATTGATGTTTTTTTTCTTAGTTACATTTTATTCTATTTATTTATTTTTGTATTATACTGTCTCATTAAGTCTTATGGACAATTTCTTTCCAACAGATAATTTGCCCATCTCCGGGTAATCAGTACTGAGTCTGTAATGTTCATTAGACTATACCATGTTCTTAAGCACTAAAGTGCATGTACATCTAATTTCAGCAATAACATTTTAAATAATATATGCATTTTTATTCTAATGTGATTGTCTATTAACTATAATTGCATTTACTGATATTTTACTGTTTTACTATTATTATTGCTTTAGACTTAGTTTTCTTTGCTAAAATACATATTTAATTGTAAATATATTAGTAATTGTACCTGTGAATGAATTCAGAGCTGGACATCTAGGATTAAAGAATAATCAGTTAATTCTCAATATTGTTTATATCTTAACTAACCAGAATATGTATTTGCACTAGCAAGCACACACTTGTGCATTAATACCAACTGTATTTAATGTAAACCACTGTTATAATAATATAAAAGTTGAATTTGAGCTGCTGTTACATATTGCATGCTGATTGAATTTGGCTAGTAAAACTTATGTTTAAAATTAAATCTGAACCTAAATTCTAATTCCTAAAATTGAATTAATTAGCTGGAAATTGTTATTTTAGTTTGTTAAATCATTATGTATTTCAGTAAAAATAGTTGAGCTTTTTTATGAATTAATTGTAATCCTTTAAAGAAAATATTCATTATAAAACTATAGGAAATAGTAATTCTTGTTGGACAAAGTTACACAGAAAATGAAAGATTTAGAAAGATTATGAATACAAAAAAACTAGGGCTCTGTTTATAGCATGAGTAAGATATTAGGCTGAATCTTTATACAGATATGCAAGTAAAAGGTGCAATTAAAAACTCAAATAAATTTTTTATGTACAAATAAATATTTTAATTTTAAAAATATTAATTTATCTATTTTGAAAATTTAAATTATGTTTTATTTCTTTTAATGTGATATTGTATGTTTTTATTGTGTTTAAGGTTTCCACTTTTGGTGAAGCCACTTCAGGAGACTTTAATGAGGATACAGAATATTTGATTAGAGTAGAAAAACCTACAAGGTAAATTCACTTCTTTTTTTAGGAAGGGTTAACTGGTCTTTCCTTTACTATGGGTTAACTATTTCCTTTCCTTTTCTATTATTGTTTTTACAGGTTAGATAGGAAGGAGAAACCAATTTAATAGACTGTAAAATTTTGACATTTAAAGAGGTTTTGTTGTTTCAGATAAAGAATTGCATAATCTCCATGTTTTAGTGTGGGTTTAAAGTTCCTGAATTTCATATAAAAATTATAAATAATTCATTAGCTTTGGAAGATAGTGGTATTGATGTAGAAAGTAGATGTTATAGAAGGTATTGATATGAACACTAAATATCTACCAAGTTCCAAATAAATAAGGCATTCTTAAATGTATTTCTATTATGTTTATATTTTGTACATATATATAGTATATAATTTAAACAAAACTGGAGAAAATGTAAAGATTGTTTATGGTAAAAAATTACTACTAGAGAAGTAAAAAAAAGTGATTAAAATTACTGTAAGTAAAGTAAAAGATTATATCAATTAAAAAAAAATAAATAAATAAATAAATCAGTTAATAATCAGATATCATAATAAAGATTATAATTAACATCTTTTTAAGATGATGGTTAAGAATCCTTACCCACAGTTTGTTTTGCCCAGATGTCACCCCAGAAATTGTGAGAAGTAAGGTTGAATACAAACCTTTAAATCACTTAAATTAGTTGGCTATTAGTAGTGACTGTAGCAGTTGTCATTAACTAATGACTGTTGCTGTTAAAAACTAAAATAAATAAAGTATTGCCTGTGATCTGAGTTAATGTGCACAGATAGATCAATCTTAGGTAATCACTATTTCAATCCATATCAAAATGTCAAAACATAATGCACAATACAATATTATTCAACTAACCTGGAGTCATCTGTGTTAACCAGAGCAGTCAGTAGTTCATGATATTTTTTCTGTAACAATATTCATTTAATGTTTTCACAGCTTATAATTTTGCAGATTGTGAAGTTTGCTTCAACTTCCATTTTATTTATGCTGGGTCAGATGCTTGGTTAGAGAACAGTAAGCATAAAAAAGTAGTTAAAAGTGAAACTTTGTAAAATTTATGAAGTCTAAATCTTAATAACAAGTAATTATAGTACTATGATAACAAATGTACTAAACAGATGTTTAGGTAGAATATATGTATGTTTATAATGTAACTATACCATTTTTTTTGCTTGATGATATTGCCACATAGGCTTGAAGCTTGTGTGTGGGATATGGAAATGTAGCATGTGAAAAATGCCATGTCAGACTGGGATTTGAACCCAGGACCTTTGGATGAAAGGCCAAGACGTTATCACTCATGCCATGAAGGCTGGCATTTATGCAAGTGTGTACTGTACTTGCATAAATAGTACTTATATAGTCTGTGGATTAATTTTTGTGGAGTCATTTTTATAAAATCTATTGAAACATATGATCTCTAATCATGATGTGTAATGTTCTGGTGAATATGTATTTCAGAATTTCATATTATAGAAAGAAGTATGTTTATGAATATTTATTAAATAAATTAAAAAGAACTTCTACAATAGTGAAGTCAAATTACAGCCTTATAATTTATTCTTCTGTTGATTTTGATACATTTGTACTGGATTTTCAGCTCTTTCTAACTGATGTTATGTTTTGAGTATTTCTAAATGTCTCTTACCTCAACATATATTGAAAGTTTTATTTTTTGTACTCTTTATCTTAGACAGTTTCATTTTGGTGTCTTTTAAAGCACTCAGCCATTCAGATCCAGGTTTAGTTAAATTAACGATCTTAAAAATAACATATTGTATTAAACGTCTTCATATTTAGATTGATTAGATTTTATTAGAAGTGATTATCCAGTAGGCAGGGGAGGAAGGAACAGTCATCCCATATACGAACTGTTTCTGAACAAAGTAGTTAAACTTCTTGATCAATATCCTACATATTTCTTAGAAAACATACCTGCAATAATAGTAATTGTCATAAGAATAAAACTATGTGTTTATATTATTAAGTTTTATTTATTTACGTTTAATTATTAAAAATACAATTATGTACAAATTTTGTAATTTAAAATTATAGTGTGTTTAAAGTACCTAAAAAAATTGTTTTAAGCAAGGCATGTTTTTAAAGTAAGATCTGTTTTGAATTTGCTGCCTACATATACAATGTAAACAGATGGTACTTGGGTTGCTTATTTATTTCAGTCAATAGTCAGCTGTTAGTAACAATAGCTTAGTCGTTTTGTTTATATTCATCTATTTATAATGAGTGATACAATTTGTGATTTTGCCAAGTGTGAAGTATGAGGAATAATCTAACTTTTGATGGAAAAGACAATTCTGCAGCTGAAATTCACATACAAATTTGTATTTGGGCTGAGAGACGCTAATGTTGAGACAGTTTTTAAAAGATAGTTTGTTTCAAAATGGGCAAACAGATGTTCATAATGAAGAATGTAGCAGCTAGTCTTGGTGATAATGGATGATTTGTTTGAAAAGTTGATAAAAAAATTTTGGAAAACCGATGCTTTACCATGTTACAATTGTCATTGATGTTTCCTGATGTTTTGTTATCCGAAATGTATGGATTTTTGACTAAAACTGGACTTGAAAGTTGGGTGTCAGATGTGGGCCGAAAATGTTAACCGACAAACGCACCAGGAAAAAATTTTGCTACAGTACATGCATTTTTTTGTTATGAAAATAAAGGTGTTGAATTGTTTAATCACACTATTACAGGAGATGAAACCTGGATTTCTTAAATAGATGTCAAGACAAAGCAACAGTCAATGCAATGGAAGCATTAATCATTTCCTAGACTGAAGGAATTCAAACAAAAATGTTTGGTAAAGAAGGTTATGGCTACAGTTTTTTGGGGATAAAAAGGGTGTTTTGTGTTTTGAACTTTATTTGCCTTTATTAACTCTCAGAGATATATAGAGCTGTGCTTTACGCATACTGTCATCAAACTATATTCCTTTTTCAAAAGTCAAAATATCAATCTTTTTATCTGCAATAAAGATAGGGTGAAATACCAACAGTGAAATACCTTGTATGTGCGTACATAAGAATGCCATGTTTCAGAGTCACCTAGAAGTGTTGATCAGAGCTGAAAAAAATGGCTGTTGCAAGAGGTCAGATAATGGCCAACATTGGGAGGTATTTGCACATCGCAGCAGAGGGTTTTGTCTCAGGTGGTCCTCTTGAAATTATTGTGTGAAGCCCCAGTCTGGTCCATTGTGTTGCAGAGGTGTATAGCCCATGCAGTTCTTAGCATGGTGCACAGGGCTGTCTCCCTTCAGGTATGCTGCAGGTACAGGACCACCTCCGGCGATGTCGCCGATGTAGTGGCGGGACTTGTGCCCCTGGATCTCCTCGTTCAAAAGAGGGAGGAGATGTGCAGAGGAGGGGGCAAGGCAGATGCAGAGGCATCACTTTTCCGCAGATGGCAGGAGAGATGGGATCAGTCGACAAAAGGGAGATGGACTTACAGACTGATCCTGGACCTTCAGAGGTAGCTGTACCAAACGCATGGGGATCTAGGATACGAGTTGACCCTGTTCCTTATCAGTCACAGATGTTTCAAGGCATACTTATGCATGCAAATGCTGAGACCCTTCTTAGATTGCAATTACTGCAGGGGAAAGACACCGTGGAACAAATGGTGGTGTTCATGTGCGATCGATTCCTGCAGCACAGGTAAGCATGCAGAGAACTCAGTGTGCTTACCCCAGAGAACATCATTGGGACTATGCTTCATACCAAATGATTGTGGCACGTGGTGTCCACAATGTCAGTTAAGATCATCTGCACTAAGTTGGCGGAAGATGTCTAGGATGAATCATACCTCTGAGTCTCCCTTGGGGCATAGAAATAAAGAAATAAAATAAGTAAAAAAGTATATAAAAAAAAAAAATAAATAAATTACAAAAAACAAGGATCCCGACAAGTTTGAGGTGTGGGGTTAGCAACTAAGGTGCAGATTGAGACAAGATATGGGGTGCTGTGATAATACCATAAGGGTGGGCCTTGCATCCTATGTTGTAGAGGAGGAGAGATTTTAGTAGGTAGGCATGCAAGGGAGAGTCCCACCCTACTTTGACTATGACACCACATGATGCTTATAAAAGTTTTCTCCTCTGACAAAAAAAAAGGAAATACAGAGCATTGACTGACAGTGTTGCAGATATATTGTGAAGAATTGGCATTAATGAAATATCATTATTTTTTCCTAAATTGTTTTCATTTTTCCTATAGAGTTTGGGACCAGCTAAAAAGGCGTTCTAGCTGCCAGGTGCTGACTTCATCTCATAGCAGTAATTCTGGCAGTTTGAAGGCTGGTAGTCGAGAGCTCAATCATCCAGCTTTTACTGCCATTAGAGTTCAGCAGGTTAGTTCACTGTAATATTGACATTTTTTTACTTTGTGTTATACTCTTAAATTTATTTATATACAGACTTTATCTTTAGGAACTGTTCGAACTTTGCAAACTGATTCAAGGCATAAAATAAACAAAGAAAGTTCATGTAAGCAAATATCCTATCTCGTATTGTTATCTGTCTGTCTTTCTTTTGTGTTTTTTAAAGATAAATTTATAACTCAAGAATAAATTTATACATCTTCATAATATGTGATATATATATATATATATATACCAACATTTTCTTAAAAATAAAAAGTATGGTAATTTTACATTTTCAAATTTGAAACTTTATATTATTATTATTGTTATTATTATTATTATTATTATTATTATTATTATTATTATTATCTTCTTTATTCTGCATTTTATAAAATTATGTATATTAGATAAAACATTAGGTATTTTATTGTGAATAAAGTGACATCTCATTTATTTGATTATGATTTTAAACAATTGACATGTGGCTAAAAAACTACTCCAAGTACATTAGCCTAGACATGTATCCAGACGAAAATATTTTTGAACCTGCAATCCAGCTAAATTAAAAAAAAAAAAAAGTAAAAATTCTGTGATTAAAAAAAGCATAAGAATAGAAAAACAAGAAATTTATGTTTACAATAATAATAATAATTTGCTTAACACCTTTGAGTAAAAAAATTTTCTTTATCATTTTTCCTTAAAAAATTATTGATTTTTAAAAAATTTTAAAAGCAAATTAATTACCTGTTATCCAAATTCTTATAAAACAGTAATATTAAATTTAACTGGTAGCACAGTCTCATGGTTTTTTTATTCTTTAATAGAGTTGTTCTGTTATATGAATGTATACTTTTTCTACAGCCCAGCATGGGCTTTGGCCTCCTTCACGATTCACCTCCAATTTTCCCAATCTCTTGCCACCTCTCTCCATCTTCTCACCCACATAGCTGTCAGATCTTGATCTCGTTTGTTTCTGACATATTAATTTTCATTGTATATAATTCCAATCCTGATCAGAGGCTCATCGTTTGGTTTTATAGAGTCCTTTTAATACTCTACCTTTTAAAGTGCTGCCGTATAATAATTTTTTATGGTAGTCATTAATGAAAATCTATATTACTGTAATCTTTTATTTTAGTTACATATACAGTGAGTATATGTATTTTTTATAAAAAATTTCAGTATAATGATGGAATTATTGGTGTGTACCAGCACACCAATTTGTAATCAAAATTACATAAGCAAAAGAATACTGCCAACTCAGTTTATTGTTATCTGTTTTTAAGTAAATTTATCTGTATTTTAGTTATTTTTTAAAGCTCTAATAAGTCTTAAACAAATTTTAAGTTCTCTAGTTCACATTTGTCTATGTTTGATTATAAAGTTTGTTCAGTATTTAAACTAATATAAAAAACTGTTAAGTGTTAAAATCAGTGTTAAAACTATAATAAAAAAATCAGTGTATTATATTACTGGACTAATATTGTGCTTAAATTACCATGATAATAACCTCAGCAGTGTATGGTCACGGACATGCATATTACTAAAGGATGACTCGTGTGGTGGATTACATGACTTGCGGTTGTAATGATCAGCATGTTTATGAATTGTAAGTAAGTTGTATTTGGTGTAATTCAATAAAATGAGCAAGATAAAATATAGAACATCTCTGCTTCAGACTGCATTACAACTGCATACTAGAGTCGAAGTTACAAAATGGTAGTAACACACTAATTAGCTCTATGTGTGGTGTAGTGTTATCTAATGCACTTTATCTAAACCTAATTTTCTAATGCACTTGTCATAAATAAGGAGATTATTGTTAATTAAGTTTTAAAAGTGTTATGTTACTTTGTAATTTACAATTTAATATGCAATTTTTATATAAGTTTATATTGTTGCAGTGTGAATGTTTTGATGCATTAGACAAACCGTCCACCTCAATGCAGACTGTTGTTACCTTAAGTAAACTGGTTACACCACATGCTATGCAACAGTGCCTACAGTTCCTTTATACTGGGAGTATAGATAGTCGTTTCACACAGTTACAGGTTTGATTTAGAGGCACATCCTTATTTAATAAAAAAAAAAAGAAAAGAAGTTATATTTACATATAAACATAGTAATTTACTACTAGGACATGGTGGCGTTGCTTAATGTTCTTACCTGGTCTGAGTGCTGTAACTCACAAAATCTTGAATAGCCAATGCATTTAAGAACAGTGGCTGATAAATGTTATATCACAGTCATATTGTTTACAGTAATAATTACAACGTTATACTTAATAAACGTTCAATAAACTTGCTAATTAAACAGATTTTTTAAAATTATATTTAAGTGAATGCTTCAACTATTCACTTGTGAGTTAAAAAATTACATGCTCCCAAGGTTGTCAGATTTTGAATAAAATTTATTAATATTTCTTGCAATGGTTTACCAGTAACCCAGATTAAAAAAAAATATATATAAAAAGTTAATTAAAATTGTCTCAGGTTCCAAAAGTTGGTTTCAGAATACTAGGGAAAATATTATCAGAGTAAATAGAAGGCAGTAAAATAAATTCAGCCCATCTGGCAAGTTAGAAAAAAGATGTTGAAAATTTGTCATGGACTATGTTCATCAGTGTATATTACAATGTATAATTGCCAGTTTACTATTAAAGTTCTTTTGTTTAAAAAATAATTATATCTTGCAGTAAGTTTAGTATCACTGGATTTGTTAAAACAACACAACTTCAATTACAAAATAGTATGTTGAAATCAAAATAAAATGGTGAAGATAGATTTTAGAATAAAGATGTATGCATGCTATGTTTCATAACTATAGTAATTATTAATAGCCTGATGTCAGCAAAAGTCATTTCTAAAAATGACATAGCCATTCTCAAAAATAACAAGCATCCCAAATCAGACTTACTAGGTAAAGTGAACAGAAAACTGGTCCCCTGTTATTTTTTCAGCAATCTGAGTATATTGTTGCACATCAATATGCCAAGCCTTCATGTGCTGAAATTCAAGTTGTACCCTTCACCATTGATACATTCATTGTGTTTACTAAGTGGCTGACTGTACAATTTGTCTTGAGATTATTTTTAAGATACTTAAGTTACTAACTGCTTTAAATTTTGTTAAAGAAAATAGGAATATAATTTTCTACTTTTCTTTCATTGTTTTTTTATTCAGTTTAGCAGTTAGCATGTTGGCTTCTAGATTAGCAGGTCTCAGGTGATTTCCAGTAAAAGTTTGACATTTTTTCTCTCAACAATTCATCTGTTTCACCATTTCTTCCTCATTAAAATACATGTTTAGTATATCCACATTTATCATACTAAAAAAAAATATATTTCTAGGTTAAATAAATTGACTTAGTAACGTCAACTGTTTAGTTCCCAACTGGATTAGCATGAGCTAAGTAGCTCATGCTACTTAGTTCCCAACTAAGTAACATGACCTTGAAAAATTAAATATTACTGAGAATAACATTGTTATATAGATATAATATTTTTTGTAGTGTGTGTGTGTGCGCGCGTGCATGTGTTTGTTTGTTTATTTGTTTGTTTATGTAACTTATCTCTATAATGCACTGAGTAGGTTAACTGATCCAAGTGTGTTGATGTGAAAAGAATTTTGATATTAAAATTGAATTTGTATTTAATTAGTCAATTCCTCTGGAACTTAGTGCAGAGGAAATCTGCTTGACTAGTAAACTTTAGCTAGGAACATCTCCTCAAAGGAAATTAATATAATAGTTATTTGCCTTAATTTTAAGAAGTTCATATTACATTAATTTTATATTTAAAGTAATTTTTTGTTTGCAAAATTTTGCTAAAAAAATGCAGGGCTGTAAGGTTCCTTGATGTATAATGTGATAATTATGACAGCTGTCACAGCTATCATAATTGACTGTTGTCACAACAGTCAACTTGGAGCCATAAGCAGAACTGTAAGCTGCAACCCCTTAAAATTTAATAAATCAAGTGTCTGAAACATCTTGGGAGTAATATTCTGGAGCCCAAACAGCTAGATGAAGATATGATGTGTGGATAAATGTTTGTTATCGTTTTATATTGCTAGTGAACATTGTGGTATATATAATGTAATATTGCAAGTTATTTTTGTTAAGTTGCAACTTATTTTGTATGTATTAAAAACAAAGTTTTATCTGTTTAGGAAATAAGGCAAGCAGCAGAGTTTATGGAGTTACCAGAACTTTTATTGTATGTAAATAATATTCTGGCTCATGAGGAGTTCCTAAATGCTGAGCTAAAACAGCGCTACAAAAAGGTATTATATGTAGTATTTTTTAAGTGAAGTAATTTTTTTTGTGTCCTAATATAAAAATTAAAAAAAAATTTGAACATTAAAATAATGTATGATGTTAATATCATCAGGTTTTTTTACTATTTTTGTGCACTTTTCCATTCCATGTCTGTTCTGGACTAAAATTTCAATCCTAACACACTCTTACATCCTAACTTATTACTACTATTATATTGCTAATAATTTTACTTTTCTAATTTTTTTTCTGACAAGAAGGTTCTCAGATTTTTGATTTAGTCTTTATCACCCTTCTAAAAGAATTAAAATATTCATTGTTTTGCTTGTGTGTTTTCATTTAAAACTGATGCTATTGCAATTTATACATCTGATCTGAAAGATTGTATCTGCCAAACAAAAGAATTGAAAATTATCTTCAAATAAATTTGTAAAAATATTGTCAAATTAGTGGCATAGGTACTTGTAGTTGTCGTTGGGTATGTTAAAAATTAATTCTTGTATTTACCGTTATATAAAAAATAAATTTTTTTTTTTAATTTCCTGCGTTTAACTTTTTTGTATAGGATGTTTTCCCCATTAGTTATTTTGGTACAAACTGATATTAGGGTTAAAAATAAGTTTTAATGTTTACATTAAGGTACTGAATGTACGATTTCTTCTCTCTTTTTGTTGCAAAGTGAGCATATAATTATAATATTCAGCATGTGAATGATAAAATTAAATGTAGAAACAAAATTAAATCTCTGTATCTTCTGTAATCTCTGTAATCTTCTGTAGAAGATTAAATTAAATCTCTCATTTGTTGTATAGATTAATTTTTAGTTATGCAGATAATTATAAGCATATTAATGAAACAAAATAAGAGGGTTTAATTTTATTAATTAAATTTTAGAAGATGAAAAAGGCCCTTGCTTTTTTCATGTTCTAAAAGGTAAATGTGACAGTAATAGGAAATAACTTACTTTTTTAATAAAAACTCCCTTTTGGAAAGTATTAATAGAGTGGATTAATTTAAATATGCCTCATTTGTCTAGGAAAGTGCCTAAATTCCCTTAGTTAATGAAATATGCCAAATATGATGATATTTTTTGTCTCAGTATTATTTTTCATTAACTGAAATAACTTTAATTGTTGATGAAAATACATATGTTCAAATTACATTTTTATCTTAAAAGAATCTTTTCTTTTTTACATTTAAATGAACTACTTCTTTTTTGAGTTAAATTGTTTTTTTTTTTTTTAATTTTTAATTTTAGGCAGTACGAGTCAGACTACGGGAGCTGGTGTTAGGTCAGGGTTTGTTCTCTGATGTAATATTCCAGTTGGATGATGGTTCACTGGCTGCTCATCGACCAATGTTGATGGCTCGTTGTGATATGATGCGTGCTATGTTTTCTGGAGATTTTAGGGAAGGCAGTGCCAAAGTGGTCTGTATTTGATGCCAATCTATCATTTGTTTAAGCTTCATTAATATTAATTGCTTATTTCCAAAATTGAAGTGTAGTTGGATATTGCACTAGATATTTCCTTAATTTCTATTTTTGTGTAATAGTGATAATTTATTTCATACTAATTAACATTCATTACATTAATTTTAGCTCAGTATATCTACACTTCATCAATGTCTTTGTGTTTATAAAAAAAATTAAAATGATTTAAATTAGTTTAAATTTTTAAGATTAAAATGGTTTAAATTTAGTTATAATCTGAAAGGGGGGGATACATGAACATATAATTCATAATGAAAATTATGAATGAATTAAAGTAAAAATATTAACTACTTTACAGTTTTTTGTGATGTATTATAGTCATCTGCTTAGAGGAGAAAAAATTAAAAATTGTTTATTTCTAATTCTCTGAATGGTGGGAATTCAGCGCTCTTTGCTTCAAATATATTTAAATACTGTTATATAGTTTTTAACAATTTGTGTAGAGAGAAGAATTAGAAGGAATGAAATTGTTACCAATTAGTAACACTAGTAGAGGGAGAGTAGGGTTTACTTAAAATCAAAAATGGAAAAGATGATTAGAGGGCGCTAAAAAAAATTAAACTCCAATAGTTTATTTTGATTGTACTATTTTTTCAGTACAGTAACAGCCTGCAATTTCTTGCAGCACAAATTTCTGATAATGGATTACAGTGTACCCATTCATAGTTGTTTGATAACTTTGATGGTTTATGTAGTTCGTAAATGCGAGTTTGTTTGCTAGTATTGTAAGGATAGGGAGATAAGAATTTTTATGATTGCATTTGGAAATTTTTATATCAGTTTGGAGAATTAAAATTTTGTGTTGTGAAATGTTTTTCTTAATAAAATGCATTTGTGCTGTTAGATAGAATTAGAATTGAAAAAAATTGTGAAAAATATAATTTCTTGTCTTTTACAGATATTGTTCCCTGGTGTAAGGACTGATACATTCCGCCAGCTGGTTAGTTTCCTATACTGTGATGACATTGGAATAGTATTACCAACAAGATGTTTAGACCTTCTTGAACTTGCAAATCGTCTATGTCTTCCAAGATTGGTTAACTTGGTAGAAAAAAGAGTTGTTGAAGAATTAACAAGAATATGCACAGCATCTGATAATGGAGATGTAGTTGAGCACTGTCTTAGGCTATTAGAGCCATGCAAAGTAAGTTATTTCTGTGAATGTTTTTATTCCAGTAAAGAATTATTCATATCGGTGTCTAAGCCATTCTTCACGTACCGCATATACCGCATTCTTTTCCTTGTTATCAATTAAAAATTTCGATGGGACCAAACAAAAATAATCTCTGATAGTAAGAGATCGGAGCTGATAAGTGGATGTGGCAACACTTCCCAATGCAACTTTTGAATAGCTTCTCCTGTCTTTGGAACAGTACGGGGCCAGTAGTTTACATTCAGAAGAATTATTTCTTTTGAGAGAGAAACAGGATGTTCTTCTTTATTGCAGGTTTCACTTTATTTTCTAGCATGTCACAAATATAAATATTCTGCATATAGGCTTGGCTCTTTCTTTAATAATCCTTGTATTGTATAATAATCTTTGTTAATATTGTCATAAGACAATAAAAGAAAAAGATACCTTTGAAAGAAAATGTAAAAAAAAATATTTCGTGTTGTGTATATATGTACATTAGTTAGGAATTTTAGAATTGATTTAATATTGCAAAAGGTCATTGGTTTGCCAGCTCACAATCCTGTTAAATGTAAATATATGTAGGGTAAATGTAAATATAGATCTAATGGAATTTTTTGAATTATAAAAGCAGTTTATAAATTAAAATACAATTAGACATTCCATAAAATTATTTTGTATCTGATATATACCAAAATTAGATCTACGTTAATCACATTTAATTTTTTATTTTCTAGTCTGGTAATTTTCCTTAAAATATAGCAATGAAAAAAAATCTGTAAAATCTGTAAGGGGAATGATTGTTTAGTCATCAAAGTATCTATTTTATGACACATGTTTGTGATGGTTATTTCTAAAAGTTCTAATTTAACTTTCATTTAATGGATTGTTATCAATTCATGTATAAGGATAAGGCAGGATGGCGGATTAGGTTTAATAAATTCACCATTGATAGTTTAATTCGCCTCCATATACAAATCTATACAGTTCATGACTAGTTTCCTCAAAGCTCAGGTGAGGGTTTAGTACATTGACATTTACCTTCTAGTTGAGCTCAGAAGGTATGGTATGCCACTGCAAGGTGACTATTGATTGCTGGCACCTCATTTTTAATAACAAACTCCGACGGATTAAGGATTCAGTGTTGCCGTGGGGCTCCTCTTGCAGAAACTCTCGTCGTGAGGAAGTGGTCCTCTGCCGGTTACGGTTGGGATATACGAGGGTCACACACGAATACCTAATGTCAGGAGAAGACCCACCCCTGTGCACACGATGCAACTGCCGCATGACTGTGCACCACATTCTCGTGGACTGCATATGTTATGCGGCATTGCGTCGTCAGTTTAATATACCCAGAAACATCCGTGATATCTTGTGCAATGATAGCGGGATTTTGGAACGGCTGTTTCTTTTTTTGCATAGTACCGGGTTACTGCAAAGGATTTAATATGCTCATATATGTTTTTCTGTAAGGAGAGTTTTTTTAAAATAATTTTAACCTTTATTTTCAATTTGATTTTTTGGTTCTATGTATTTAATTTTACTATCCGGGGAGGGGATTTTTGCACAACCCATCGGAGTTAGGTAAGTTTTTTATACTTTCTTTAATCTATTATTTTAACTTTTATATTTTATCAACTTTGTCTGTGGTGTTATTTTTGAGTTTTATTTTGCCTTCTTGGCTTGTTTTAGTAAATTTTTATTATATGATTAATATTATGTTTACACCTTGTACAGTTTATTATTTTGGAGTTATTTTACCCTTTTACTAATCACTACCGGGTGATGATAACGCCCAGGCGTTTTACACCCACAAACAAAAAAAAACAAAAAAAACAAAAAAACCTCATTTTTATCCTACTTTACAAAAGTCTTAACCACCGCCATTCCTCAGGTAAGGTCTTGGAACATGTAGATCTAAAATATTAGGTATTATTGTAAATTGTTTACTAAAAGATTCCATCAGTGGTAGCTTTCTGTTACTTAATACAAAAAAATATATATCACTTCAAAATATATCAATTTCAGACAAAAATTTTCATTGGTAGCAGATGACTGGAATGTATTGCAAGGACACAGTTTTGCTCTGTAATTCTAAAACTCCCACATCAAGATAACAACATTGCAGAGACCAATTTCTATATTCTTACAGTCTAACCTTGTCAAGTTTATATCTACATCATTTCATTGTTTTATGATAATTAACACACAAATTATGATAATCTAATATTACAGTGTTATTAAATATCACACACATAATCAGAAACCCCTTTTACAGAACAATGAAGGAAGAATAATTTGCTGACAGAATTACCAAAGGATATGAAGCTTGACAGTACCAAATAGATACCTATGAGGGCCGTGGTACTTTTTTGGCCATTGTGAACTTTCTCAAAAAAAAAAATTACATTAGTCAATGAGTTATAATGAACAATATATGTTTTGTGTGTGTGTGTGTGTGTGTGTGTGTGTGTGTGTATGTGTGTGTGTGTGTGCATGTGTGCGTGCGTGTGCATGCACATTGTCTTTAGATGCAAATGTAGTATAAGACTCTAATCAGCATATTAAAAAAAAAAAAAAAAAAACATTGAAATGATAATGTTGTCAAATGTAAAATTATGTTTTGTCAATTATTATAAAATTAAAGTACTACTTATTACTGTAACTATATTTATGATAAATTTTAATGCTGTATGAAATCTATGTATCACAGTTACATAATGCAGATCAGCTGGCGGACTGGTGTATGAATCATCTGTGTGTCAATTATAACAAGCTGTGTAAAATGTCCCCTAAACTTCTAAAGAGCCTTCATCCTGAAAACCAAGAATATCTATCTGAAAATCGTTGGCCACCTGTCTGGTAATTTGTTTATGCTGTTTAACAAATTGTTCTATACACAACTTGTTATTTTTTTTTAATTGTTTGAGTATTTGTAGGTTTATTTTTTTAAGAAGTTATACCAATCTGTTGTTTGTTTATACTTTGACTTTGTTATATAATAATTAATTTTGGAAAAAATATTAAAGCAGTTATTTTCTAAGTATATATTGTGTGCAGTTTTACGTGAAAAATAATTTTTTGTGTTTATTTTTCCTAATTTTATAATTATTTTCTTACTTTTTAAACTAGCCGGAGCCTATTTATATTTAAGCTCTTTCCACGACATAAATAATGAAAGTTAATATAAAATAACTAAGCAGTGATATGCTCTCAGTACATCAGTCACCTGCTCTAAAAAAATTAGGAAAAAAGGAAAAGAATCAAAATATGTAAAATTTCTGTGTTCTCTGAAGGCATGGTAACGTCCCTTCCTTTCTTTCAATCAGGCTTCACATTTTTTCCCATGGTAAAAAATTCCATACCACATTCTCATGAGCAAGCTATTATGTTTTCTGGTAAATTTTATTATCAAAAGAAAGAACAGTAAAAAACCTAACCTTTGTGATGGAGTGATAGTGTCTCTACATTTTAATCAGATGGTCCTGGGTTCAAATATCAGTCATACTTGGCATTATTCATGCACTACAAAGTTTTCATTCCATAATTCCATATATTAAGTTTTCAAGCTTATACAGTAAATTAATCATCTACTAAAGATAAAAAAAAAATTTGTAACATTTTAAAGATCTCTTTACACCCATAAACACAGTACTTTGATTCAGTCTCTAAAACAAAAAATCAAGGGTTCAGGTTATAGAAGAACCACCTAATATAAAACAATTCTAGAAAGTGTAATATAAAATAGCATACTTTAAAAAATACCCAATATTTTAATTCAACCATGTTTTTATAATAAATACTTAGGTATTATGAACGATACATGAGGGTCATCTTAAATTGACTGACGACCACTTTTAAATCGTGAAAACCACTCATAACATTCCGTACGACCCAGAGTATTAGCTCTGTAAGCTTGTTCCAAAAGTTGATGTGAAAGTTTTCCTCAGTTTTATACAAAATTTTACGTTGTATTATTGTTCCTGGAAATCACACTTTACAAAAATCGCTACTACCACTTAAACACGTTGCACTCAAATAAAAATGACACGAAAACTAAATGAGATATCCATAATCCAAGAACAGGTGGTTACAGAGGAGGTTATGCGGAACATAATGCTGCCAGCCGCAAGTCACGAAGATCTCTGTTGGCGCATAATTAAAAATGTTTGGTTATTATCTGAACAGGCCTCGTATAATCCAGCAGCTCAAACATACACATTCACACAATTCTACTTTTACAAAAAGTAAAACTGCTAATTTAAGATATTATATAAATTATTTTATTAATATAACAGAAAGCAAAGTTATTTTGAGTACTTTTTAACAACTGATGGTAAACATATTTTTTCTTGCTGGCGTTTTTCTAATATTAATTATATGAGGCATTCCTTCCATATAACTTCAAAATGACAATATGATATTTTTAATATCTGTTCATATACACTAGAAGTTTATTTTGTATAAATTTCAGTAGATATAAGATATTAAAAATCATAATTCTTAGAAAAATGCCAATTTTGATTCCGGTTATTTTTTTGAAAGAAAGTTTTACATCAACTAATAAGTACCTTATTTTCTACTTATTTCACTACGTACAATAAATAAATTGACAGAATACCAGTTTGTGCATGTTTGTATCTATTTTTAACAATGAACCTTGAAAAAAGTGTAATTTTAATCCCTATGTTTTAACTTAATCTTATATCCTAAATAAAACAAACTAGAACATGTAACATCTCACTTTGTAGTTCTTAATTAATCAAGGTTTCTAAAATAAATAAAAGTTTCTTTTAATTTTTTCTGTAGACCTCAAAATTAGAAATTTTGGTAAAAAAAAAATATATTTTTTTTAATTTGGTGCTGCGATCCTTTTAATGCACATCAATGGGATATTTTATGCAATGAACCTACAATAAAAAATCATCAACAAATGCAGTAATTTATTTATTTGAGATTTAGTTTGAGTTTTTTTACAGTAAGTTTTGGATTTTGAACTACCTCTACTTATGAAGTAGTTTTACTGGACTGTTGGTTAATTTTTAACCAAGTTGCTAATGTGATTAAAATAATGTGAAAAAAGGGTGCTAAATAACTATTTGTTATTTGTCATAATTTGCATGCTGAATTATTATTTAACACTATTATTCTAATATTGTTTTCAGTTTTAGATATTCTTACTAATGACTTTTACTGTATTTTTTTATTTTTATTTTATGATGTAATAATGTTCAACATTGATTATGACTGGTATAAAGGAATTAATTTATTTTTTGATTTATTGTTTTGTTTTTATTATTTTTTTGATTGATTGTTTTTGATTTTTTTTTGTATTTTAGGTATTTGAAGGATTTTGATTATTATGATAAATGTGCAAGTGAACGGGAGAAGGAAGACCGTGTTGTATTTAAAAGAGGTTCGAATGGCAGCGGGTGCCTCTGTTTTTCAGGGGGTCGTGGACGAGGAGCCACAGATCCTCTTGTTGATAGCCTGGCTGCATGACCGCGGCTACCTAGGGCTGTTTTGGCCCTCACCACTTCCATTGCTCTCATACTTATTCTGCTCGGACTCATATTCTGGTTGGTGTTTTGTTAATTATTTCAAGTTTATTTCAATATAGTATTATTGAATATAATCTTTTTTCAATTACTAATATGTTTCTTAGATAAGAATTGATGTGTTTAGTAAAACGATTAGTATGCTAACAGTTAAGTTTATATTCTGAATATACTTTAGTTAGAAAATGCCAATTGTCATATTATTTTATGTAGTATCTGTTCTTAGATTAGAATTGCAGTAGAATTCCTGAATCCATGCATTACCAGAGGCCTGGCAATCTTAAATAAATCCCAAAAAATGCTTGTAAGTATCAAATAGCATAATTATCAATGCCTTCAGTTCCTGATAACCCATAAGCAAATAGTTCACTGCTGGTTTGTAAATTTTGAAAAATTATTTTGTGGAATGAAGAAAACGGAAGTCAAACGTGTGAGATCGTAATGATATCACTTTGTCGTGTAACTGACAAATGTAACTGCTAATAAAAACGATATTAATGATGATACAATTATAAATGTTTACAGATATACTGCAAACATTTTCTGTCTTGTGCTAAAAAATACAATGAATTTTTTTTTTTGAACACCTTTTGCCAAGTTTTGAGTAGTATTTAGCAGATGATCTTGATTTTTTTGTTTAGTGTAATTTTTTTTTAAGATTATTATTTATTCATAATTTTTACAATGGGTGAGCCATTATGAATTTTATTAAAACCATATTTTCACAGAATGTTTTTACATATGAAGGTAAAAGTATTGGATCCTCTTTTTTCATAATGCTGAAGCTGTTTTATAATATAATTTATTTGCATTTTACTTTGTAATTGATTTAATAAAATTATTAAATACATGTTTGCATTTTAAACTTTTTAACTTTTAAAAAGAACTTTGAAATTATTTAGTCTGCATGAATTATTGGAGTTGATTTGTTACTTCTATTACTTCTGTATTTTTAATGTCAGTAATACTTTTTTATAATTTATGAATTATAAAAAAATCACACACAATCTGATAATAATCAATGAAAAATTTCACTCATAATGTGTGTGTTTTCAAGAGGTGTTATCAAAATATTATGAGACTAGACCTATAAAAATTTACCTTCTGATTTAAATTTCATTATACTCCTTTGAAATTGCCTTCTTGTGAAGCTCTACATTGGATCTTCATTTCACTGTTACAATGTTCTGAGGAAGTTCTATTTTTTAATCTTGTCAGTTATTTTTCACCACTCACACACAGGATCTCCTACATAGTGGTAAAAATTTAACCCTTCTGCTTGAATCTCATTTTGGGGAAAGAAACAAGTTTTAGGGTTCAAATCTAGGAAATATGTGGGTATTTATCAAGTTGTTGCAGTCAGAAAAACTGATTAATTTTGTAAGCTGTGTGGGAGAACATTGCTGTGAAGGAGCACCTAGGTGTCTTTGTTCCACATTCTAAATTCTTTGTCCTGAATGTCCTCCCACAGATGCCTTAGAACATTACAGCAGAACTCAGCATTCGAAGGCTTACTGTTGAGCATGAATTCACAATTCGTAGCTTCTCATAAGTCAAAGAAAGAAAACAATGCTTTTGTTTGTCCTTTAAACCTGTCCCACCTTCCTGACTTGCATGGTCGTCATAAGATGTTGATGATTGAGAAGTTATGAACATTGAATTTCATATTAATGTTATTGGCTTGCTGGATCATTTCATAGTAGATTTTCAGATTTGATGCAGAATGTGTGATGAAATCTCTTTACAGTCTAATAAAATTGTAATTCCATTCATGTACATGGTCAGAAAAATGGTTGTTACACAGATCTTTTTGTGCATGAAATCACTTTGCATACTGATCTATGAAGTTGCTGCTGCTTGCATATGTCCAAGCTACTCTGAATTTTTATAGGGCTACTCTCAGAATTTTTGATTTGCACTTTATAAATGTGTAGGTATATATAAAGGTTCACTAATAACTATGGTTTCAGGTATTTGCGGTAGGTGTTTGAATGTATCACCTGCAGATACAGGGGGACTACTGAATTGAAAGTTTAGCTCTGCTATATTCAATTATGTAACTTAATAATTGCATGGTAATTCTAAGTAGGCCACACAAGTGAGTTTCAGACACCACCATTGAAAACTGACAGAAATTTTAATTACTTTTATGTTTGTGTATTAGCAATGTTGTGCTTCATATAGTTGCCTTGGATTTGTACATAAATTGAAGTTTTATCATTGGATATTTTAAAATGACATTCACTATAGAATAGCATTAAAATTTTTTCTTCTGTCTTTTTGTTGTATTATTTTTCACTGATACTCATGTTTTACATGTGTTTGCAAATGGCAAATAAATGATTTTATTAAAAAATAATTATACTTTTCCTTTGTGATTTATTAAGAAAACATACATTTAGATGTGATAATAATACTATTTTTTCTACGGCTGTATTTTCACAGCTGGAATCTGTATCATAATGGAGAGTCATTATGAAACAGATTTTTATTATGATACAGTGTTTAAAAGTCTGTTCTTTTCAACTACTGATAAATCAGAAGCAGTAATTGTTTAATGTATCAGTTGTGATTTTAATCTGATTTAGTAGTTAGTAAGCAGAAGTTAATTTGAAAGTAAACCAATAGGTATAAGTTTCTATAGAAGTTGTTTACCTTTTTTGTTAATTATGTCAGATTCTGAAGAAGCAGCACCTTTAACACCTATCTATATTAAAGAAAAGGCAGAACTTATGGCTACCTATATTGCCATAAAAATGCATTGTTTAATATATTTTTTGAAAAATTGAAAAATATATTCTGTAAACCATATATTCTACTATAATTTAAATCAATAATCCCAATATTTTCTCAGCCATAGAAAAAAGACGGTATGCAGCTCTCTATTATGGCCATTAGTGCACTCTTGCAAAGTTAACTACACAAGCCGTAGAAAATGTTGTAACTTGCTTCACAGTTATGAGTTAATAGCTATCACTATAGGCTTGTTGAAAAATGTACTTTTATAAATATTCTTTCATATTAAATTATTTTAACAAATTATCTTTATTTATTTACTTCTTATTTATTCACTCAGCAGGATTTTCCCAATTATAGAAATTATTACTTTTTACAATAAGGATGAACTGATGAAATTTCCAGACACTTGCTGGAAATCGAACCCAGGACTGATAAAATGTATAGGCTGTTTGCTGATCACTATAGCAGTTGGCTGGCCAACTAATAAGTAATAAATATTTAAATACATTGAATTAAACATTAAGCTTTTAAACAAATATTTAAAAGATTGAATTAAATAAGGTGTATGAAAATATTTTTAATTAAAAGAGTATGCTAGCATAGTTGTGTTGTTTAAAAGAAAAACATTTAAGTATAGTTGTTTGCTTCGTGGTTTATGTTTTCATTGTTTATGTTAAATAAATTACTGTTGTTTTCTTGAATACTTCCTATATCATGTCCTAATACATCCTATATTTTGAGATCTGACAAATGGAAAAAAAATTTTTATAGTATTGAGTACATATTTAATACTAAGAAAAAGTTAACAAAAATGTAATAGACTCTTTAAATCTTTGAACACGTGAATTATATTTCATATATTTACTTTTTATTAGATTCAGCATAATTTGTTTATTATAGATAAGTTATTATATAGCATGAGTATTAAAAAATTCATATTTTTTTCCTTTTCTATTTTGGTTCTCAGAAGGATCTTAAATTCTATAACATGATAAATATGATTTATTTGATTATTGTATTATGTTTACCTTAAAGTACATTTTAAAGAAAATAAAAATTTTGTAATAACCATGATATGGTACTTACTATATTTTGGTCTTCATAGCTCATCTTATTATTGGTTGAATGATATCTACATAACTTTACCAAAAGAAAACAAGCTTTTTCTGGAGGGAAGGTTTTTTAAAATTCAATCTCTCCTGAGAATACTTTAATTAATAGCAAGTTGTTGATAATCATGAGAAAAGGGATAAGGATGTTTTTTTTACAAAGTAAAGAACAACTTGCAACAAGTTAAAAATTGACCACAACGAACAATTTTAATGCAAAGCATTTTAAAATCACAATCCTAACATACATAAATATTAAGATATGAAATATGTAAACATAAATTTGAAAAACTCATTAAATGATCACTGATCAAATATACTCTTTTACTTTTTTTCTGTGGTCAGTCATTTGTATGGTTTGATGCAGCTCTTTAAGATTCCCTATCTAATGCCAGTTGTTTCATTTCAATATACCCCCTACATCCCATATCGCTAACAGTTTGCTTGGTTTTACATATTCCAAAGTTGCCTGCCTGCACAATTTTTCCCATCTACCTGTCCCTCCAATATCAAAGCAACTATTACAGGATGCCTTAGTATGTGACCTATAAGTCTGTCTCTTCTTTTAACTACATTTTTCCAAATTCTTCTTTCTTCATCAATTTGCTGCAACACCTCTTTATTTGCCACTTTATCCACCTATCTGATTTTTAACATTCTCCTGTAGCACCACATTTCAAAAGCTTCTTATTTTTTCTTCTCAGGTACTCCGATCATCAAAGTTTCACTTCCATATAAGCTACGCTCTAAACATATACTTTCAAAAATGTTTTCTTGATGTTTAAATTAATTTTTGATGTAAGTAAATTATATTTCTGACTGAAAACTCATTTCATCTCTGCTATTCGATATTTTATATCACTCCTGCTTTGTCCATCTTTAGTAATTCTACTTCCCAAATAACAAAATTCTTCTACCTCCATAGTCTTTTCACATCCTATTTTTATATTCAGTGGTCCATTTACATTATTTCTACTACATTTCACTACTTTCATTTTGCTCTTATTTATTTTCATGCAGTAGTTCTTGTGTAGGACTTCATCCATGCCATTCATTGTTCCTTCTAAATTTCCCAAAATTGGGATTGTTATTTCTCAACCATGTTAATGCGTTGAGTACTTTTCTCATATCGACTAATTTCTCCCAAGTAACATTTGATGTAGTAGGCAATCCTCTTACTAAAATATAAAATTCTGGGTCGGATGGATAGGTTGATAAGGTTGAAAAATTTTTTCAGTTGTTTCTACCTTTGACATTACGTTCTACCTTTGACTTTAGAAATCATCTGTAATCAAGGCAAATTTTTTTTATTGAGAAAAGAATTTTTTTTTTTGATAGGAGAATATCTTCCATGTCATCATGATGTAATGTAGTAGTGAGGAAATCGTTCTCAATTTTCAAAATAGATTATTCACTTATCAATATATCAAAAATAAAAGTAACTGGTAAATAAACTTAGAATGCCTCAATAAGATCTCTTGAAACCTGGAGCTAGTATAATTTGATTGCTTCAACTGGAATAAATTTTGAAGATTTTGGAGCAAAGTATCAATGCTTCAATGAGAATCTGCTGAAAATCTCAGAGCATTGATTATTATCCTTAAACAAGAATTCATACACGAAACCGAGAAGTTTTACGACCGCTTTGCGTAATACGTATAGAAAATACGTGAAGCAAAAATTTAGCTAATACTGCAAGCTGAAAAAAAAAGAAAAATTGTGTTGAAACAAAATATAATTTTTAAGATGATAAAGTAATGCTTTTCTAATTTTGAAATTAGACACAAAAGTATTTTTATTCTTTAAATAATTAGAAATATCAAAAACTTTATTGAATTTTTTTGACTAACAAATGCTTAAGATATACCAGAAAAAAGTCAATTCATCTTCAATGAAGTTTTGAGGAAGATTAAATTTTTAGAATGTTCTTAGTTAAGCAATATATCATGAGTATTCCGAAATTATTATGAAAGTTATCAAGCATTTATTTATTCAAAATGAAACCATTACAATTGTAAAATTTACAATCACATTCAGACTTTTTTTAACCATGATAAATAATATCTATTGATGACTAAAAAAATGATAAAATCATGTTATTTGCTAGAATGTATTTCATTTTATAATTATGTTTTTTTAAGAATGTGTTTTAGTTTAGCCTTATATCACTAAATTGATTTTTAAAATTTTAATCAAGTTTTTACTTGAAAAAATATGAATTGAACGTATATCAACCATATCAACCTAATAAAAACCTAATTAAAATACATTAAATATTACTCATTGTTAATATTTACTTATTTATTCAAAGGTAAAAACTTCAAATGATAGGTTATGTTGCACTGAAGCTATTATTAAAAAGTATTTTTGTTTTGTGTTAATATTATTAAGAATGAGAGTATCAGAATTATAATTCAAATTACCTATGAAACTAATACTATGTAGCTGATAATCAAGTTGAAAAGATTTTACCAAATGCACTGAAAAAAAATTTAACCTAAGTTAAAGAGAAAGATTCCACTCAAGTAGAACAGCAAGAAAATACTAAATCTGAAATCATGCGATTGGTTGATTGGACGATATATCAAGTCTAGTCAATAACTATTCATCTGTTAATAATAAGATTCTTCTTATTTTTATGAAAAAACAACTTTAAAATTCTCGTCAAATAAAGCACTCCATCTTCATGAATGAAAATCTTTTTTTCATTTTTTTTGCAAAAATATGTCCTTCCATATAACTAATATATATTCCGAATATGAGCTAAATTGGACCATAAATACAATTTTTCAAAATATCACAACCCCATCAACACCAATAGTTCTAATTGTAGAATAAAAATTTTACCAATTTTTTTCTGTTTTATTTATTGCTTTTTTAATAAACTAGTATAATCACTTTTAAATTTTATTATTTCAAGTATACACTACCTAGTACTATCAAGTACTGCTATCTAGCGACTCGATTCGTAAACAGGTTAGGAAAAAACTCAGGGTTAGAAGAAGAAAAATTTCTGCGATGATATCTAGCTTTATTTCATCAAAATTATTTTTTTAATATTTTAAAAAATTTCAAACTTTTGAAATGTCAATTTGTGGGTTGGTCAGACTAAATAAGTCTTCAGTGTTTTTGTTGTCGGACAAACTCTCGGCGGCATCATTCTACCGAATGAATTGATTAGTAGAAAAATGGGTAATTTTCATCACCCATATTTTTTAATATTTATGTATTCATTTAAGATTACTAAAAATTAAAATCAGTTAGTTACATACTATGATAAAATTCAATAGTTGAATTTTTTATTAACTTTGTTTAAATGGCAAACCTAAATGGGATCAAACCCAAAACCTAAAAATAACAGAATCATCATTGTCATTGTTTACAATAATGCAGTTTATTTGAAGAACTTGTATTTTACTTTTGTTTTGGTACATTTGTTGTCTACATACCACTGCTAAACAGTTGGAATTAGTACTATTATTTAAAACATGGTCTTCTATGTTAAAAAAACTACTTTTATTTATATTTGGGAGTCGGCCTATTTGTTTATTTATTTGTGTTTTTTAGACTCATCAATCAGTTGAACAGTTTGATGGTATTTTGTGTATCTTTCTGTTCTGATCATTTATATAAATCTGGGATCTATAAATCTAGATAATTTATAAAAATGATGAAGAACGTTGTTTCAGTGACAAAGGGAATGCTGATTGTAACATTCTTTTTGACTTGGAAATTTTTCCTGAAACTGTAAGCTGTATTCTTCATTAGTATTAATTGATCTTAGTTGACCATCCATCAAATTTATGCCATCAAAGCAACAGTAATGTTATGAAAATTTAAAATTTAGTAGATGTTATTATTCAATAGATGTTTGGCTGTTTCTTTGAACATTTCTTAAATAGTAAAAGGTCTAAATATCTATAATTCTGTTTAAAACTGCGTTTTTTTTAAATAAGTAAAAGGTATTATATTCTTATTTTGTGGTGTAATTTTTATTATACTTTGTCAGTGTTGAGTAAAGTATTTCATTTGCCGATAATAATTTATGTATTTTTTTCAGTTTTATCATTTATTGACAACTTTCTAATTAAAGATTAGAGATAATTTTTTATTGCCAATATTGTTCTTAAGTTTTACTGGTTTGATTTTCTTCTTATTCATTTAACATTAAATATAAGCTTAATGTACAATCAAAATCCAAACATATGTTACATTGAAAATCAATTAAACATGTTAACTTTTTGTTACTGTTTGATATTATGTCAGTTAATTAGAATAAGTGAGTTTTTCAATTTCTATACAGAATATATTTATTGATGTACATTCATTCACTTTAGTTATGCAATATAATTTTGTCATAAATATATTTCGTTATATTAATTATTTAATATTATTTAAGAATAACTAGTAATGAAAAAGATAAAATACAGATTTTGTTAATTCAGGTACATTATTAGTTTCTAATGTCATTACTAAAAGTTAAATAATAATTCATCTGTTATTCAGGTAGAGGTATTTTCTATTATTAAAATGTAAAATAATCAGTTAATAAAGTACGTCCCAGAACTGTATCTGCAATATTTTTTTGAGAAATCTGCGGTGAAAACCAATAAATTGGAATAAAAAACCCTGTTTTTTATGTTAGATGTAAAGTAACTTTGTTAAATGGGTAATAAACACATAAAAATAATACCATGAAATATAATATAATCATGAAATAATACCTATTCTACTAATGAAAATAATGGAAAAAGTTCATATGTCTAAAATGCTTTTTTTTTTACGAGTTATGGCTAGTGAAAGATTTTGCTCAGATTTCAGCTACCACAGTGAAACTAAGTTGTACTGAAATTTTTAGGAAGTTAACTAATAGGCAAAATTAATGATTTATTAGGAATTTTGACCTAAAAAGTTGAATAAAATAGGTCCCAGAACCGTACCTGGAGTAATGTTTGAGAAATCTGGGGTGAAAACCAATTAATTAGGGGTAAAGAACCTCCTGTTCTTTATGTTTGATGTACAATATCTTTGTAGAATGGGTGGTAAACACATAAAACTTTTAAACAAAACTTGCGGAGAATTAGCACAGTGGTCAGTATGTTAATTAGTAGAGTATGTCTCGTTTTAGTCGCCTTTCCCATTTAGTCAAGGAGTTCTGCCCATTGATTCATCCTGTTCATTATCTTCATGATTGGAAGAATAATACTGATAACAGTTTATTAAAGTATATAGATGTTACAAAAAAAGTTTCTTTAAAAGAAACTATGTTACAAAAGACAGAATAAAAAAAACTATAGTAACTTTTCCTCTCAAAAGTACATTGAATTTTGACAAGGAAAAATTCAAAATTTCACTTTTGAATTTTAATACAAATGTATCTTGATCATTTGTATTATATAATCATATGGGGCTAATACAAATGTATCTTGATCATTTTAAAGCCATGTGATGCTCTTGGAAACAAACAGACAGAACCTACCACACACTTTCACATTCATATATTTCACATACATATATATATGTGTGAAATATATATATATATATATATATATATATATAAATGAATATAAAGGATAGTAATTTTTTCAGATTATTGCTTAACAAGTATAGTTAAAAAACAACTACCAAGTACATAATACATTATAATGACAGTAAAATATAATTATTATAATTTAAAGATGTGGCTGAAACTCACTTACAGATTTTATATGTTTTTTATTTTTTACTGCCAATGAAAGAATTTTATGATAATTTTCTATTTTACCTATTTATATAATAGTGGAGTGCCATTAGACCTAAAAGTTTAGTTTCATAGTAATTCCTCTGTGAATGAAATTGACTGAAACCTGCTGTGAATTAAAAAATGAACAAATTAAAAGTATATCTCTTAGTCTACTCTCTTCATACTTATTTCATTTATAACATCAAGCCTGACAACATTTCAGCTGAACAGGTAAAAAAAAAATTAACATGAAGGCAACTCATTTACAAAGTCATATACTCATTTACAAATTTGCTTACAACTGAATTACGTAGTTAAGTGCCATCTGTACTGTAATGGGATTAATTTGAAAAATTATGGTTTTGTTTTTTTTAATCATAATATTATAGCTAATACTATGAAGGATCTAGTGATCCTTCAGATTTATAGGCAAAACAGGAAGCATCGCTGATATAAGATAATTCTATTTATACTGTATTAAATTGTTGATAATGTCTATACCATTATCTAGAAACCTGGTGTTATCAACATGACAGAAAACTAAAAAAAATTTTTATCTGCAACTTATATACATGCCCAAACGAAAATTGTCAGAATGGAAAGAGACCCAGTTTTAGGAACACAGGCATGGAGAGGCTCTACCCAAATATAGTTTATATTTTAATTAAAAATAGTTATTTTATTTAATAATTATTTATGTATGATTACTGCAGATACCCAATAAAGATATAGTATTAAAAATTAGAAATTGAATAAGAATTAAAGTAAATTTATTCTCAGAATAATTCATAAATCCACGATAATACATCAATATAAGTGTCTCATCATGGAGAACTAACTGTATTGATTCTGAAAACATTTTATGATTCTACTTTTCAGTAGCCTCACCCCTTATGTTCAGGAAAGTTTGACAAGATACTGTATATGAATCAGGATTAAAAACATAAAATTTCTGATAATATGGTGTACATTAACAACCAGTATTAACTTAATACTGGCATAATAGTGTTTGTTTATCAGTATTTTCCTTCAACAAATGAAACTACCCTTTTTAACTACTTTTAACCTAATGTTTTACCAATGTCAGAATTGCAGAATAAATTCTATTAAATATATCCTATCAACTGACTAATATGAAATATTTACACATGATCGCTTTTAAATATCATTGAAAACAAAAGAACTGATTAGATGTTGCTAAATTGAAGTCAAATTGCCATTGTAAAATTTTGTTCTTACTCAAATGTTTTGTAAAATATAAACCAGATATGTATTTATTTTATGTACAATTCATGCTATATTATGTTTATAATGCCTTACTGCTTAGAATGCTTTATTCTGTTTAGTACCTTATCTGTTTTTAGAAAGACAATTCAATAGGAACGAAATATGCAAAGTATCTGCTTTTCCACTTGTAAAGTAAGTTGTGTGAAATTTGAGTCGGTCAGATGAAAGTTTAATGTCCTACTCTTTTTCAAAATATTAGTGCCAGGAATTAAATTAAGCCAAAGCTAAAGTCTTATTGCACTCTACTATAATTACTTATTATATTTTAATTGTTATGTCTCATTCTTTAAAAATCTTTAGCTCTTCATATTGTAAATTGATCTGTACATTCAGTAACTTGGTTCTATGCATCTTTTTAAATTATTCATGTATTTTTTTTTCATTCTGTACTTCTTAGTTTGCTTTCTTTTTATCTTTGTTATATCGTTATTATTTTATTTTTTTTTACTGCACCATATGATGATTGCATGAATGATTTGCTTATATTTGTACTTCATTTAACATTTTCTGTTTTTTATTTAGTGTCCTAAACAATATATACCTCCGTTGTGAATGAGAAATATTTCTCAGATGCGTAAATTACAGTATACAAATTTCATTAATCCTTGTTAGAACCATATGTATACTTCTATTGATTGTTATAACATATTAATTTATATACTTTCTGACTGTACCTAACATTATTTTACAGGTAAAATACTAAATAAAAAATATAAAGCAGTTATAATGCAATAATTCAGCCATTATAAAATAAATTTGATTTTTTAATGTTCTTATGATTAATTCTTTAGTTTTGTTCTAATCTAATTTAATCTTTGGCAATTAAAGAAATTAAGATTTTATTGTGACTAAATAATTTAGCAAAATGATGAAATTGAAGAGTAAAACAAACAAAAAGCAATTTTTTTTAAATGATAAAATTTAAAAAAATAAAGAAGTGTAATGCTCTTTAATTTTAAGAAAATTCTGATACTGTTACATTTACTGTTTTAAGTTATTTAATGCTTTGAAACTTCCTATTAACATATTGTGAAAGTAGTACAAACTTAGCTTAACAGCATGCTATCTGTTAGATAAAATGTTTAGGTTTATGTTCATTACAGACCATATTAAAAAAAACACTGTAATGAATATATTAAAAACATCATCTAGGTTCTGCTTTGAATTAGTTCATAGTTATTATTTCTATGAATTTCTATTAAGCATTAGTTATTATTTCTACCACCAGAGTGCAGCTTTGATAAAATAGAGGCTTATTTTGTCTGGTAATTAAAATGTCTGGCAATGGAGCGAAACTTATGTCTTCTAAAATAAGATATATTTTAATATTTTCACTTATTGTTATAAATGCAGTTAAATAAAATAATTTAGTAAAATGTATACTTGATTAAGACAGATTGGTTTTAGAACATTAGTCTGTTACAATTTTGTGAATAATCTGCAAAATAGCTTTTGTGTTAAAAATAACTGAATTTAAAGTCTGTTCTGTTTTACATTATTTTATTAATAATAAATGGATTGTTTTTATTTAAAGAAAATTGTGGGAAAACATAGTTTTTACACCCTCTTTTTTGTATGTAGTTTTCAAGCTACATAACTTCAGGAAAAATCAACAATTAATATGTAATTAAGCTATTAAGTACTGCCACAGAATTTCATTCTTCCTGCTCAATAGATTGCACTGTATATCAGTCACTCTAAAAACATTTCCTTCTACTAGTTTTCACTAAACATAATCCACTTTACTTATGACAGTCCTTCGAGGGAATTGTTGCTGCAATTACAGATTAACTGTAATGTTAATTACAACATTACTAGTAATATTACAATTACAATTGTACTAAACTATTACCTTTGTAATTTTAATTTCTTGGAAAGTAATATATTAATTGTTATTATTATTAAAATTTATTACCTAGTATTTACAAATAACAAATGCTGCAGATTTAGACAAAATTGTTATTTTAAGAAATAATAAAAAAATAAACAGCTAAGTTATTATGCATAATCTCTGAACATTTCCTGTCATGTGAAACAATTAGTTAAATTTAATTTCCTCTTTAAATGTCCTGACAAATAGTAAGCATATATATGTGTTACACTAAATTTGATTAATCCAGTGATTATGCATAATCACTGGTTAATCACCGATTAATATGTATAATTGCCCCCAAAGTTGTAGACTTTAATACATATATAGCAATTTATTAAATGGACTAGTCATTTTACATTCTCTCCATATTAACATATTTTACATATTAAAATAACAACCTGACTATAAGCAGTAATTACTTAATTTAATTTATTTTTTTACCCCCTTCCCTGGGCTAGACTACCAATTAAGCATAGCACATCCCAGAAAAGTGTCCATAAACTCAAACAGGCTTCTCCCCGTCTATTGGCAGTAGATCCGGACTATGGGTTGAATCTTTTATTTATGCCTGCCTCTAATTTCCAGAGCAAGGTAATGAGGCCCGACTATGTCGTCCCTGGGCCCCACCCCAGAAGCCAGGACTCTGTCTTTATGCCAATACCTCTAACGGTAGCACACCCCAGGAGGGGCGGCCCCACCGGGACTCGGTCTTTTTCAGCGCGGGGGACCATGATCGCCTCCGTTGAAACAGAGGCAAATGCAGATGCCATCCGCAAGGTCATCCACCTCTGTGATCCCTCAAGAAGCCGCTTGTTCTGTCTGACAACGGCTGCTAGGTTTGTAATTCTCCTAGATGCCATCTCACATGTCTACCGGACATGAGTGACAAAGTTTCTGAGATGTTTCAGCCATAGTCCCAGGTATTTGGAGTAGTTATGTGGCTGGATCATCTCCCCTTTGACCATGATTGGGATCAGTTGTAGATGGTACTTCCCAGTCATAACAATACACCTGATTTTCCTGTGGGAGATCGACAGTCCCGTACCATCCATCCATCTAGTGACAGTAGCAATAGCCTCATTCACTGCAAGCGTCACCAGTTCCTTCATCTGTAACACCACCACCAACGCCAGATCATTGGCGTACACAATGGGGGTTACCCCAGCCAGATATCTCAGTTTCAGTTCCTCATTATAGATGATGTTCCACAGCAGAGGGCCCAGGACAGAGCCCTGGGGCACCCTGCATGTGGAACTAAACCAGAGGTCCGAGCCATCAACTCTTGTATACGAGTCGTCTCTTGTCAAAGTAGGCTTGGAGTACGCACCACAGGTACCCGCTGATGCCCCACTCTCTCAGGGCTTGGAAGATGGAGATCCAACTAAGGGAGTTGAAGGCACTTTTAACATCCAGGAGGACCGGGATCCTCTTCGGTCCTCCACGGCCCTATGGCCGCATCATTCACCCTGCTCATTGATGCAAAAACCTCATCTACAGCTGATCTACCAGCCTGGAAGCCATACTGGCTGGGATGGGATCCACCCTTGTTGTTTATTTTGTTTGTTGTTTATTAATTGATCAAGCAACCATTCCAGCAGCTTAGTTAAATTGTTAATGACATACTGGCCAGTATGCTGTAGAAGTACTTGCAGCCCCAGGTTTCATGATTAGGACAAGCCTGGCCTGCTTAAAGGTTTCCGGGATACAGCCGAGTTCCAGGATGTTGTTAAAAACTTGCAACAGATCGGCCGGTGCCTTCTCTACCAGAATGTGGACCACCTCAACTGGTATTCCGTCCAGGCCAGGGCCTTCCATAACTCCATTCTCCTTGCTGCCTGGATAAGCTCGTATTCCTGTAGTATCGGGACATCCTTGACTGGAATTTCTTCCTGGGCTGCTGCTCACAAAGTGGGAATAAAGCCTCCACACACAACCAGACCTGGGATGCAGTCAGCATAGGGAGGACTGACCAAACCTTCCAGTCACCAATTGGTAACCCTTTCCGCAGGGGTCGTTGTCCACATCGTTGCAGAGGTTACGCCAACAGTCTCGTTTAGTGGCCCTGATAGCTGCCTTCAGGGCTACCCTAGTTTTGGCATAATCATGATATGAGGAGGCGATTTGTTCAGTGTCCCCTCGCCGAATGGTGCACTGGTAGGCCCTATTCCTAGCCCTGGACTGCTGATGTAAAAGGACGATAGCCGGATTTTACCAGTAAGTATGCATCTTCCACCTGAGTTTGTACGTCACCCCAGAAGTGCTACACTCCTCAGCCACAACATGGGTCAGCTCCTTCGGCAAGACAACTCCATCCAGCCTCAGTCCGATCCACCAGGGACTTCTCCTGTAAGATCCTCCAGTCATCGCAATTGTTAACTATGGAATCCAAAACGAAAGCCAGGTCAATCGCTGAACCTGAGCCGCCCCAGGTGAAAGTGTTGTCCTCTCCATTAATGCAGACTAGTCCAAGAGAGCTAGCCCTCTCACTCAGGTGAAGTCCCCTGAGCGACGTGATAGCTCCTGAGAAGTCAGGGGACTTTGCATTGAAGTCCCCCACAATCAAGACATTACATCCTGCATGACTACTGATATCGTCAAATAACACATCTAGGAAGAGTCCACACAGCACTGCATGTAGGTATTTGGTGAATGGTAACAGCTGTAGATCAGCAAGTCACCTTCACTGGCCCCACTTGCCACAAGTGGTATTCCTTCTGCTGGAAATCCAATAGCCACAGAGGCGACACTGTGCACTAGCCATCTGTCACCGTTCACTGACGTTATGTTGGGTTCTGCAACCAGGACCACATCAACATTGTCCCTCCTGGCCACCTCCCAGTAGAGTCCTCTGGTAGAAGTTTTCATTAAACTGCAGGAATTTCATGATGAAATTGTGCAACTCTCAGTTCCGTGGTCCTCCGTTCCACAAACAGCACAGGCAGCAGGAGCCGTACACTGTGACTGCTGATGCCCTCACTAGCTGTAGTTGTGACGCAGCCCAGTATGATCCACTCCAGTACACGATGCAGCCTTATGGTTCACTGCTCAACACCTAAAACACCATTCAGCTGCCTCCCTAATCATAGCCCAGCACTAGACCCAGCTGATTTTGATATGTCCTTCTGTTAGTTCAACCACCGCCCAGTAACTAATGATAATCGTCACATTCATAGTATTTCTGAATGTGGGGGGGCATCGATGTTATAAGAAAAGACATGTGAGGCTTGAAGCCCCCTTGGACACTTTAGCCTCACAAGATCATGATGACCCTAATTTCAGCACACCCATTGAGGTGGTTGACTTCACTGACTGCACCAGCTGTTGTAGTTTCTTCGAGCAAGTCTTGATCTTGGTTTGGTGTTAGGGGTGCAATGAACCAGAGTATTCAGTGTCCTGACCTTGACAACCACACTCATAACAGTGGACACAAATTCATCGACATTTGGGGCTGAGCGACTCCCTCCGTGAGACACAATCGGAGGATCCTCCAGATTTTCAGGACTTGAAACTGCATATGCTGACCTCATTCTCGCCTTGGGCAGGGAGCAGGATTGTTGGCGTTTTAGCTGCGGTTATCTTCTTCCATCTCAGCCTCACATAAAGGTAACGGAACTGCAGGCTGCCGAGGTCCCCACCGGTGCTTGTTGTCTTCAGAACATGATCCATGTGTTGAAGACAGATGCGAACAGGAGCTCTATATCCTGTTTCTAGGCTCATCATCAACGGATAACATTCCGCTGGATTTGCCGTCCCCACAGCACCCCTCCCTACTCATCAAGGCCTGAGAGCAGTCATCACAAGATCTGTAGTCCTCACAGTCGAACATCATTAACTTTCATCACAAAAAATTTTCTGAGTCAAATTCCTAAGAAAATTTTTTAATTTTCTATTTTGCAGTAAACACTGCAAATTTGTCTAAGTTAAAAATGTAAACAAATGCCAATCAGCTATTGCAACTAAATAAAAAAAATATATGATTTTACTGATGAAATTAAGTATTAATCACTTAAAAAACACAAAAAACAATGACAAAAGAGTCCTCAAAGAATAAATAAATATACACAAAATAGAACCAGAAAATAATAAAGTTTTAATCTCTGGCTCATGGTTGCTAAGAGCTACCCCTAGCAACAAGAGTGTTCCTAGATATATCAATAAATGAAATAATAAAGATACAGTCTAGGGCCCAAAGAATTATGTAAATAATACCGAAATTGAATTCTATTATCGAAAAAAGTATAGTCGATGCAGAATTAATGTAATAGTCTAAAAAACAAACAAAAAATGTACCGTAGCCTACCGTTGTCAAGACAAACGGCCCCTAGCAATGTGACCAGGGAATAAAATTACTTTTAAAAAAAAAACTATAAAACACACACGCAGAACATAAAACTCATGAAATGAACAAAAAACAACACTAACGAATGAAATTATTATTTAAATAATCAAAACATTACTTTTAATTAGTCAAGGTTAGTGATGAAGGTTAGTTATAAGTTAAGTTTAGTTTGATAAAAAAATCTAATTAACATAAAGTCTAATTAACATTAAGTATAGAAATTATATGTTTATTATATATATTAATTAAATTCCCCAGCCTTGGAGGTGATTATACATATTAACCAGTAATTATGTATAATCACCAGATTAATCAAATTTACTATATATATTTTTTTCTTTTTTTTGTTATATATATATATATATATAGCAAGCATTTTATTGTATACGAAATAAATATTTATTATGTTAAATTAAATATAAGTTGACATGTAAAAAATAATAACTTTCAGTACTTGCTTGCACATAGTGTGTTTCTGCTGGTATCACTTTTTGTTTTCTTGATTTGTAGTAGTGTGTCATGGATAGAATAAGTTGTAGTTAGAATTTATTTTTCTATATTCTTTTTACTTTAATTTATTGCAAATGAATGACCTTAAATTGAAACTTAAAAAATAAAATTTCTAAGTTTAGGAGATTATCAATAATGTGCATAATTTCATGAAAAAGAAGCTGATAGATTTGAAAAGACAGGAAAAGGTGATTGGCATATTATTTTAAGTCAAAATTATAAAGAAAGAATAGCAGCTGCATATAAAGTATTCAGATCTGAAATTTAGGGATGAAGAAAATGTAAAATAGATTTATAACAAAAACTATATCTAATTTCTACAGACAGTAGATTAATTACATTACACACTGGAGGAGAAATGGTATTTATTTAACCCTAATACTTTATTAACCTGGGAAGAAAGAGCAAAAAATTATGATTACTATAACTATGGATCCAGAAAATGACTTAAAATGGGCTGAAAAAAAAAATTATAAAAAATCTTTCCAAAAATTTGGTTACAAACACATCGTAATACAACATATTAAAAGAAATTACTTAAATAAAATTCAAGAAACTAAGAAACTTAGTACTGGTTACTTGTCCTTTATGGTGAAACCTCAACTGTATGATTTTATTAAGGAAAACAAAAAAAAGAAATGCAAATTGTTTAATTAACTTGCAAAGAAAAAAGGACATAATGTTACGATTACTACTTTATCACCTAGTTTAGACTCCATTGAAATGGTGAGGTCTGAAGTAAAAGGTTATATGGCATCTACAATGTTATTTTTGACATTGACGTAGTTAAACAGATGTATAAAAATAAATTTGCTAAAATGGACATATCCCATTAGAAGCCTTATTTTGAAAAAGTGAAGGAAGTAGAAGATGAATACATTAGACAGGTTCCATTGTACTTAAAAATACAATGGAATCTGCTATAATTTTTTTGGAAGATGATAGAGTAAAATTGTCGATATGAGAAACTCAGAAGTTAGTAACTTGGATGATAACATTCAGCTGTTCTAGATTTTGTACTGGGTTTATTATTTGTATTTTTGTAAAATGTGTAGTGTTTTATTTATTATAAAGCCTCATTATAAGTTTAGATTAAACTTATTGTAATTCATCAGTGGACCAGCATATAGAGTTAAAAACAAAAATAGTTATTTATTACGAAAAATAAAAATATTTCATGATAAGTAGCTATAAATTTATTTGTGTTGGGTGTACAATATTGATAAAAGGAATTTAATTTTTAGTTGTCTAGACTTATTAATACTTGAAAAAGAAATGAAATAATATGTGTTTCCAAATAGTGAATAAACTTCAACTGAATTTTAAGCTTTTGTAATAAAATAATATAAATTAATTCAAAGTAGCTTTATGTAAAATTAATGTTTTATTATTTTGTCTGTTATAGAATGTACATGAAATAAATTTATGTTATTAACTGCTTTTTATGTCCACTGAACATTTTTCTTTTTTTAATTATTTTATGTCAAACTAATTATATTACATGTTTTTACAATGTGTACACACACACACACACACACACACACACACACACACACACACATATATATATTGGAAGTGTAATAACCAAGTTTTCCTGTACTTTTCTTTAAATGTAAAGTAAATGCTTCTTGTTACTTAAAAAAGTTCTCATAGAATGATGTAAAACAGAACAGGATTTAATTTGGGTTCATATTAATTTTTTTTTCTAGTTAGGTACAAAATTATAACTGTGATTCAGGTGTCTCCTTTCATTAGCTGACTATAAGGATTGAATTGTGTTTAGTTCTCAAGAAGTTTGATGGTGTTGAATAGAATATGTTTTTATTTTAAGGAATGTAGTGTTGAAGTATAAGAAACTTTGGAAAGAAGAAACCTTGCATAAAAAAGATCTATTTACAGTCGGCCTAAGAATTAGATAATTATGATTAGAGTAGAAGATAAATAAAGAGTAGCTGTAATTCAGTCAGAAGTGAACCAAAGGGGAAAGACTGCAGTCTTTCATCTTTGAAAAAATGAAGTTAACATATTATTGTTTCAACAAAAATAGAAAATGATTCAGGAGTGCTGAATAGGTTAATTAATTAGGAAAACATTTTTTATATTTGTTAAAAATAAAACAAAAGTAATGAAGTATGATAGAAATGAAGAATCAATTAATAAGATGGAGACGTAATATAATAAAAGTTGCATTATTTTGTTATTTAGGTAGTAAGATACAAGCAATGGATGAAGTAAGAAATACATAAAAAAAGATTGGAATAAGCAAGAAGAGTTTTCATGCAATAAAGAGGTCTGCTGGTAAAAATTAGATGGAAATCTTTTAAAATATTCTTTGGGACCTTAATGATGTATAACAATAAAACATGGAAGTTATAAAACCAGAAAGGAAAATTATGGTCTTTTGAAATGAAGAGGTTTTACGACAAATTGGAAGTTAAGGGACAGATTTTAACAAAAGTAACTTTAGTTAAAATCTTGTAGAGACCTAAATTGATGGATCAAGATACCGTGGTTTAGTTAATTTGATAATAAACGTTTTAACTACAAGGGAAAATGAAAATAAAAGTGCACGAGTTATTTATTCATATAATTTATATACTGCTTCTCAACATTCTTGCCTGATGGAAGTGGTGCTTAGTGCCTGTTTGCAACAATAGTAGCCAGTGTCTTTCCTACAAATTTTCTGAATGTGTTGCTAATGGTATTCAGGTGCTGTCATAACAATACTGATTATATTAAATTTGTTCATTAAGAGTGTTCTGGTAGTATATAAAATGCATCTTTCTTTTTAAGTTGTATATTTGTTGATGATGAGATGTTCTGATTTGAATTTTGCATCATGGTCAGTTCTAAAGTTATGATTTAAAGTTACTCCAGTGAAAGTAGCAAATTTTTGTGAAACCATTAAATTTTATTATATTTGATTTAATCATTACAGTTAACTTTTCTTTAAAATGCTCAAGCAGATTGCTGTTATTTAGTTTGGTTGTATTTTTTAGTTGTAATTAAAATTTGCATCATTGGTATTATAGTAATAATAACTACTATTTTTATTATAATAAATTCAGTTCTTTTGTTAGTAAAATAACAGTATTATGTAAAACAGAACTTACCAATTGAGAGACTCACTCAGTCCTTAGCCCATCAAGTTTTGATTTCCAAATAATTTATATTAAAAACAAGGATTTGTATATGTTAACATTATATTAACAAAGATTATTAACATTAACTGTCTGATATTTAAGATTGTTAGGTTATTACTGAAAAAAAAAAAAAAAAAAAATAGCTAGTGTTAAAAATAGATCAAGGAAAACTTAGAGGGAGAAAGAAAAAAATTGTAACTGGTTGTATGTGCTCAACATCATATTGTGCTCAGTTGATGTTAGTAATCAGTCAAATAAGTGCATACTATGTTAAAGAATTGTTGAAATAAATAATTAAGAGAAAAAAGAGGACGGACACACACACACACACACACACACAGAGAGAGAGAGAGTGAGTGTGTGTGTCCCTCGAAGAAACAGAAAAACTTTCAGGATATTTTCTACTGTTGATAATAACAAAAAAAAGTCCATATAAACATAGGTTTGCAAATGCTTTGTTTTCAAGTGGCTAGCAAAACACTTCACCCAGATTTCAGCTCTTCTAATAAAAAGAAGCCCTACTGTAATTTTTGTGATCCAAATTGAAGAATAAAGTTGGATGGTGGTTTCTTATGTAATTTCAGCTGGGAAATAGGATAAAATAGGTAACTCCAGTAGTTTTTAAGATACCTGATGTGAAACACAAAATTCAGTGTCGAAAAACAAATTTTTTTAGGTTTGTAGTAGAATAACTTTGTTAAATGATTAATAAATGGCAGAATTTAGTAACAAAATTTGTAGAGAACTTAATTTTGAGAAAATTAATGTACATGCAGCCAATAAAAAGTAAATAAAAACTTAGAAAAATCGGTTTCTTATTGAAGCTTAACAGACAAAGAATAGACAGAAAATCGTATTATTCTTTTTAAACGTTCTTTGGTATATCAGCATTTATGAATGAGAGGATTATTTCCAACATGTTTGTTTTCTGTTCAACACCAAGTAAATCATTGTGTTAATGATGAACATAATGTGATTCAGTATATTCAGCGTAACCCAGGCACTAGTGCAAGGCGAATTTCATGTCGTACTGCTTTGTCTAAATTCAAAGTGGTGCATCCTTCAGAAAGAAAATATTTATCCTTTCCACCTGCAAAAGTTTCAAAATTTGTGGCCTACAGATTACTCCCAAAAGTTAAACTTCTGTCATTGGCTTCTAGACAGCACTGATAAAGAAAATTTAGTTTTATTTAATGGTAAAGCCACTTTTAACAGAGAGAGTCTTCAATACAAAAAATAGTCATTTATGAAGCAAAGACAATCCACATGATACTGTGGAAAATAGTTTCCAACATAGATTTCACATTAATGTTTGGTGTGGCATTATTTATGACAAAATTCTGGGACCATTTGTTTTCAATGAAAACCTTACAGAAGATCCATATGTTCATTTCTTGAAAAATAATTTACCGGCTCATTTAGAGGATGTACTTTTACAAACTAGATTGCAAATGATTCTCCAGCATGATAGTGCAGTGCCACATTAGTAGATAGAAATCACGTGAATGCTAATTTCTTAAACTGGATTGGATGTGGTGACCAATCAATTGGCTACCATGAACACCTGACGTAACGCCACTAGATTACTTCATTTGGGGCCATATGAAAACGATAGTATACCAACAAAAAGTTAATACTAAAGAAGAATTACTCATTAAAATATGAAATGCTATTGAATTTATATGAAAAAATCCTGAAATGATAAGGAAAGCCACCAGAAATATTTTATGTTGGGCAGAGTGCTGTGTGTATATTGTGAAGGAGGGAATTTTCAGAAATTACTGTAACTGAGATTTGTTATTCAGTTACCATTTTTCATTTCATGTATTTTATTTTTGTTTTTCTATATTATGAATAATGTTTATTAGGTACAGAATGTACGATTTTCTGTCTACTTTTTATCTGTTTTGTGTCAATAAAAAACTGATTTTTAAAAGTCTTTATTGACTTTTTATTTGCTGTATTTACATTAATTCTCACAGAATTAGATTCTCTACAAATTTTGTTACTACATTTTTCCACTTATTAGTCCTTTAATAAACTTATTGTACTACCAACCTAAAATAACTTGTTTTTCGACACCAAATTTTCTGTTTTACATCGGGTATCTTAAAAACTCCTTGAGTTACCTGTTTTATCCTATTTCCTAGCTGAAATTACATAAGAAATTACCAACCAACTTTACTCCTTAATTTGGGTCCTAAAAATTATAGTAGGGCTCTTTTTATTAGAAGAGCCGAAATCCAGGTGAAGTCTTTTGCTAACTGTTACTCGAAAACAAAATGTTATCAGACCTATGTGTATATAGAATGTTTTTCATTATTTTTGCCAATAGAACATGTCCTGAAAGTTTCTCTGTTTCTTCATGGGACACTCTGAATAGATAATCTAATAATATATTAAAACTTTGTTCTTTAAAACCATATTAGACAAAGTAATATTAGAATCAAAGTTATCTTTTTTGCTTATTTTCTTACATTTTCAAGTATACATATATAACACTTAAGATAAAATCAAAAGTTTAATGAAAAATGCAACTGGAATATTTAATCAATCATTATTTAAGTTATTTTACAATCATAAAAAAATTGTAAAAGTTAATAAAAAACATATGTCTGTCAGCGTTCACTTCAGATCTGTAAAATAAGTATACAAAATTTCACAATCTAAAATAGTGCTTTAAGTTTGCATTTATTTCAGTTTACTTTTATTTCGCATACTGCTCAAGTTTTGTAGATGCCAAGAAATCATAACATTTTGTGTAAAAAGTTGAAATATGCTTTGGTACATTTATTCCTAAGCTTAGCTCTGTAAGTATTGTCATTATTTGGTATATATACAGGTAAATTTGAGTAAAATTGTATAATACTTTATTATGTTAATGTAATAATAATAATAGTATGAGATATACATAATAAATCATGAGACTAGTTGAATATGTAAAAAAGATGTACTAAAATTATCTGTGTTAGGTCATATTGTGTGGTCATATTTTTTTTTTTGTATATTTAGTTGTGGTTTCATTTTTAATAATTATTATTTCAAAACTTATACTTATTTTAAGATTCTTGTATGTTTCCATTGTTTATAATATTATAAGAGTTGTCATATTGAAAGTTTTCTCTTTTAGTCAGTTTTAATTATTTTTGAGTTTCTATTAAATTTATCAGGTTTGTCAGGTTGGTAGTGTGTTAGAGTTATTATTACTTACAAAATACATAGTAGACAAAATAAAAATGTATAAATTGGGGTGATTGATAAATTAATTTGTATGATATTCTGGAAGTTTCAACATATCTATTCCAGTTTTGTTGATTTCTGGGTTCATTGGCACATGGGTCCCTTGTTCAGATTGTAAATACACCTGCAATTAAACTTACATGAATGAATGTTGTAACAAGCTATAGTTGCTCCAGTGAATCTATGAGCTTGTGACGTCACATGCTGACATCTCATTATATTATTGTTTTCCAAAACATTATTTTTACATGAAGTAAAATTATATGAATTAGTAAAGTTACATAAAACTAAAGTTCAGAAATATCAATTAGATGAACTTTTGAAAAAACATGGGCATTGTGTTCTTAGACTCCCACCGTACCATCCTGATTTGAATCTGATCGAGATGGTATGGTCAGCCGTAAAGACATGTGGTTAGTCATAACACAACATTTTCTTACACAAATGTTGAAAAATTAACTATGCAGAAAATTAATTCCGTGAATGAAGATGACTGGAAACTCTGTTGTGAAAAAGTAAAAAATATTGAAAATGAATATGAAAAACTGGAACCACTGATAGATGAAATGACAGAAGGTTTTGTCATACGCATAGACTCTGAGAGTGAAAGTGAAAATATAAGTGACAGTGATAGTGATTCGTTTAGCGAGGATGTTGAACTTGCTAGAAGTTTGAATTACATGCATGATGAAAATTCAAGTAAGCTTTTGGTTATTAAAAATTAATAATTTAGTACAAATAAAGGTTATGAAAGAATTAATTATGTATTGTTTATGATTAGTAAATGTAAATATGATAGTTATTACCGCGTACAGTGTGATAATAAGTAATACTTCGATTTGATACCTGGAGTTGATGTTTTCAGGCCAAGTAGTAATGTGCAGTCAGCCTGTGACATCACAAGCTCATACATTGGCTAGGCCTAGTATGTAGCTCTTTCTTTGTATTTGAACTCTGGAGTCCTGTTCAGGGTCTGTTAAAAACCCAGCAACTGAGAGGTAGGTGACGGACATTATTGTAGAACTGTTAATGTTAAAGTATAACTGATCCAACAGGACACAAACTATCTGCCTCTCACACTAGATGACAATTGCTAATGCCTTCCAACACATATAACTCCAGTGTTTGTGCTGATGAGAAGATGGATACCATTTTTCATTTGCTAATCTATCATTGCCAGTTTGAGATGGTAGAATTAATTTGGGTGAAAATGAAACTGAAATCACTCAAATACAACAGATTAAGAATGAAGAATAATAAAAATCATCTAGTGAGACTATAGATGATGTCATAAAAAAAAACTAGAGAAATGTAATTCAACACGTTGAAATGTTGCAGTAAGAAAAATTTTAAGGTAATAATAAAAAATTTGCGACACAATAATGAAGATGACAGAGATTTATTTCAGGCAGAAAGAACTTAAAAGAGATTTAGACATACAGGATTAGGACCTAAGAAATGAAGAAAATAAATTGTTGAAGTTTGCAGAAAATTTGAATGAAAGCCAGTTTATGTATGATTGTAGTTCATGAACAAGTTACTATTTTAAGTATCTTTGATAATATGAAAATTTTTTTAACACTTCAAGCAATTTTTAATTACATGTTGTTTTTACTGCATTGAAGAATTTCTTTCCCTCCCCATAATAAAAACTCATAGTTTAGATAGTTGTTCTTTTAAGATTATATTTTACTTCCATTCTACTGAAGTAGTCAAAAAAATTTATGTTTAGTTTATAAGAAAACAATAATATAAGAAGACAATTGTTTGGGGCAGTGTAAGTCTCTTTAAATTCAATTGTAGTATTTTTAAATACTATAATTTAGTGATGAACAAATTTTTCTCTTTGAAATATTTATTATGAAGTATTAATTATGATTTTTTTTAATATTTGTTAATTATTTATAATTTTATCTTTTTGATGGAGGGTAAATATTTTACTGTATTTGTTCTAAATAGCATGAACATAATATGTATTTTCAGTTATATAGATTAATTTCTTTTTCTAGTGATTATGTTTGAATTTGAAAAATAATTATCTTAATGAATCAGTAAAAACATTGAAAATAAGAGAATAGATTTATTTTAAAGAAAACAATAAATGATGTTTCAGGATGTTATTATTTAGTTATTAGCAAGTAATTTGGCAGTTGGCTAAAGAAAAATAATTTTTGAGAAGTAATGTAAAATTGCTCATAAATAATTAACCTCTGACCATTAAAATTGTTTTATCAAAGAGACAAAAACAAGTAAGTTTATTACCTTCTGAATATGAGATCAGTTATATGAAATTGCATTTTAATGGAATGTAACAAATAAAGTCAAGTTTATTATTGTACTTACTACTTACTAGCCCAATGCCCGCCCTTCTGAAACATCAGAAACAATCCACTGAAACATCAGTGTCCACCCCGATTTCCCAGGCTTTCCAGTCTTCTTCTACACTCAACTGTCCTCTGGCAGTCTGTTTGGGTGTTGCGCAATAAATTATATATAGCAGCTTGAGAGTCGACCAGAAACACTGCTTTCAAAGGAGAAGCCAGCTTTTCCAGCTTGGCCGCAGCAGCGTGCACTGCTTCAACTTCACCATCATACTTGCTGAGGCGGCAACTAGGATATGTTCTTGAAAAGACAACAGTAGTACCCAGCCCCTGTTTTCTCCATCGTCTGAAACAAGATCCGTCAGTGTAGATGTGAATCCACTCATACTCTGGAAATTCGTGAGAATTCGAATGGTTTGTAGGGCTAGCTGTTTCAATTCACAACGTGAATTGAAACATAGTAGTGACATAAGTAGTCCCGGCTCATGCACAAAGGTGCAATGTCCACGGATGGAATATCATATTTCCTTATAAGTTTTTCATATGCAGTGAGTGGAGCCATCTGTGTTCTTAGCCTAGAAATAGCATGCTGGTAGTTGGTTTACTAATGCTTATAGGCTCCTAAAATGCTCCCAGAATCTCAATGCTACCTTTCTTGATATGATTGTAGGGGCTCAATCTGAGTATGCCTCCATGGTTACAATAGGGGTGGACTTAGCAGCTCCTGTGATTACCCTTAAGATTGTATTTTGTATGAGGTCGAGCTTGCTTAGTGTGCTAGCACTGGCTGTGACCATCACATCGCTCCTGTATACTAGCACAGGTCTTATGTACGACTTGTAGGCAGTCTTGAAAACATCCTGATATTTGCACCCCACTTTGTGGCTGTCAATCTTCTTAATAGGCGGGTTCTTTTTATTGCCTTTTTCACACAGTGAACCTCTACATTAAACATGTGTCCAGTTGAACTCCTAAATATTTGGATACATTGCTTTCCTCCAGCGCTGGAGGGAGATCTGGTATTTTTGTTAACAAGGAGAAAAGTTGAAAGGTGGTTTTTGATGCATTCATTGTCATTGCATTTTGCCTCGCCCATTGTTCTACCTTTATCAGAGCCTTGTTTAAACAGACCTCAAGTGAAGAAATGGATCCACTGGTTCCCCAGAAAAGTAGGTCGTCTGCATAAAGGAGCGCCTGGACGCCAGACACACTTCTTACTGCATCCAGGATATCATTTATTGTGATATTAAATGGAAGCTCAAGACCTCCCTGGGCTAGTCCTTGCTGTTGAATGCAAAATCTCAATGTGCAGTTGGAATACCGTCCCCTGATCTGTCTTTGGGACAGGAACAACTTTACCCACCTAAATAGGTTTTCAGAGATTCCCTGTCCAGCAAGTTTATGTATGAGCATGGGCCGCCAGACAGTGTCATAAGCAGCTTCAGGTCCACCAGTACTGTCAATATTGACATTTTCATGTGGAATCCGTCTTTAATATGTGTAAAATTGATAATGTGGTTCATTGTGCTATGGTGCTTGTAGAATTTCACCTGAGCATCGTCAATGAGTTTTTGTGCTTCAACCAACTGATTTCGGTGGTTTACAGTTATCCTTTCTGCCACTTTACAGAAAGCAATCGTCAACAATATTGGTCAATAACTCTCTGCCTAATTGACTTCTTTATCTTTTTTCAGTGTAGGAACGATTTCAGCCTTTTTCCATTGCAGGGGCATGTGCTTATCCAAACTCAAATTTATGGTGGCTAGAACTGTTTTCTTAGTGGCATCGCCAATGTGAATTAAAAGCTGGGGAAAAATGTCATCAATTCCTACCAATTTCTTTTTTAATCTGCAAGAGAACACTCTCCAGCTCAGCAATAGTGAAGCGAGTGCAGACACCTCCTGAATTCCCCTGTCCAAGCACATGGCCAGTGGAATCTTGGTCAGTGTCCTGCTGATGGCTTTTTCTCCACGGACATGGCTCACATTCACATAGTGCTTGCTTAAGGTGACTATATCTACAGGGTTGGCAAAAGATTGATTGGCACACTTCAAAGTTCTACGGCACTGGAGGGTTGTCGTTGTTAAGCTGGGATATAAGTTTGTGAGCTTGGGTACCATTCTTCCTGAAATTCAATGTAGCAATAAAAACCCTGAAAGCAAAGTGCTTGGATCTTTTGATTTCAGCATGAAGCTCAGCTTGTTTCCTAAGTGACCTGATATCTTTGGGCTCTTTGATTCCTTTAGCTGTGCAGCGGCTGTTGTCTCGTCTTTTCTTCAGATTGGGTAATGTAGATTCCAGAGAAGTTTGAAGTTTTTCATCTGTCCACAGAGTATGCATTGTTGTGTACAGTCCAGTAAGGCTTTATTAATTGTGTTGATAGTTTTTTCAGACGAGTCAGATGTCAGTGCCTCAGAGAGAACCGCACCCATGCACATTCGAAACTTATCTAAAACAGCCTTCTTGAAATTCCAGTGTGGAGCTGGACAGTTATTATAAGGTGTTTTGTCTCTAAGTGAAGTGACAAGAATGGCTCTATGGCCGCATCTGTTGGTGTCATCGAGCAGTTTAACTTTTGTTTTGCCAGAAATATGAGGGTGGGTGTCAGCTAAATGTGGCTTTGATGTTTGACAAGAAAGTTGGGGGCATTTCCAAAACAACTTATTAGTTACTATCAATCATTTCCTCCAGAGTCTTCCCGGGCATGCTGAGTCTCGGACAGCCCCATCTTGGTGAAGGACTGTTGAGATCTCCAACGAGAATGCTGTTAGCCTGGATTGATGTTTCAACCACTTCAAACTCTGTGGAGATGTTACCAGGAGGGTTGTACAGGCCAATCACACTAAATTGTTGTCCATTTTTCCACATCTTGACCTTAACAGCTTTGAGCTTGTTGTCATCTTCCATTTCATGTAATACTCGGAGCTTCGTTGTTACATTTTTTTAACTCCACTGAATATACCAGAGGTGATTTGTTAAGACCTTTTCATAGTTGTGATGGCGTAACCATTTGTCTGATAAAACTCAGGAGTTTCTGTAGCAGCTCCTGCTTTGATAAAGAAAAATCCACGTCTAAATGGTAGATGTTTTGTCTGAATTCTAAAAATTAAGTGTTGTTAAGGTCTCCTGCATTCCAATAAAGGTACAAAGGCTAGTGTCAGAGCTCTTAAAAGAGCTGGTTTTGTGATAGGTTCTTTGCAGCCAACTTAATGTAGTCAGCATGTTAAAGGCGAACCTTGTATTGATCGTTTGATTATGCAGGGGGCACTACGAGCAGGCAGTCAACTTCAGCCCCCCAGTTTTTTATTATTATACGTGAAAGAGAAATAATAAAAAAATAGTCTGAAAAAGATGAGGTTGAACTGGTGAAAAACAAATATAGGTTCAAAAATAAGGATCAAAAAGAAAAAAAATTACTAATAGTAATACTTAATATAATAGTCAGTTTATAAAATAATTTATAAGCAGCGTTAGTCTAGTAGTTAATAGAAAATGTTTCAATTTAAATGAATATTATTTTTAATTGAAAATGTATAGATTTGTACATCCAACTGATCATTGATACATTCTGTTATTCCAATATGCGATATTATGTTGTCTCGAGAGATGTGGTTGTGTTACAATCGGTATGGTTTGTCTAATAAATTGTTCGGTAAGTGCTATTGTAAATATTATGCGATTAATTGATTAGCTCAGTCTAGAATAGAATTAGCTTCAAACTAATTACTAATTAAATGAATTGTGATAATTCTTCTAAACAGTTTAGAGACCCTTTTGTTTGATTTGTGTAGAATACAAGGAGAAAATCTGAGTTTGGGATCTTGAAAGTTCAGTATACTAAAAATGAGCAGTTATGATGATTTTTGTTGGGATAATTTTCATTAAATTTTTCCCAATTTTAACATTATATATATTAAATTGTGTAAAATGGTTTTGATGTATATGTATCATATGGTTCTGAATACAGAACCAAACCTTGATAAATACTGATTTTGCCTTCAGAAATGACTGTTTCTTCCATGAGCAGTTCCATATAGTTTTCTACAAATTCTTGACTTACTTCTGCAAGTTCTTCAGACTTCTTGCAGTCTGCTAGCCCTGTTATTCAAGGGAATTTAATCCATATTTTCTATGAAGAACATATTGCCTAAATTAATTATTAATTTTCATTGCAATTAATACATTTCTTATATGCTCCTTCACTCTGTTATTCAGTATTAAATTTTTCTTTATTTATAATCGTTAATGTTGTTGGTTACCCTTTACTATGGCTCGCAGACCAATTCAAGTTGTCCAGTATGTTATGATATTGTAAATGATCAGAGCATCTATGTAGATCCTCCCATTCATTGCATTATGCTATTATGATTTACAAAAATACAGACAGCTACATTGAGATTCACTCAGAGAAAATATATAAAGTATTATGCAGTAGTATAGTTTTACTTTATAACTGTCAGAAATGTTAGCCACCAGATAAATTATTATATAGCATGTGAGTAAAAATTTAAAAATTGATGAAAGTTAACTTGATTATAGCAGTAGCTATAATAAAATTCAATGTCTTACACAGCAATCACAAATTTTTCAAAAGTGTCATGTATCTGGTATTTGCATTTTATAGGAAGTTTCACTGTAATAGAGTTTTTTAGAAAATAATTAAACTTTAGTCATATAGCAAGATTAGTTATAGAATCTTTTGTATGTTATTAAATGTAAAATTACATTCTGTAGCCTAGCATTGTTGTAAGAATTATTCCTGCTTTATATTTAACTGTTTTTTTTTTTTATATTCAATTGAATGAATTTAAAAAGCCATATTCTTTAATTTATCATTCATGCTTGATTTTTTCCTAATTTGAAGCATTCTTTGTAGTTTGCAGAAGTGTTTGTTTATTTTATATCGTTTCATAATGGATTTTGTCAGATGAGAAGTGAGTATGGTGTACTAAAATCACACATGATCATAATTTTTCAAATTTTTTTTCATATGCAAGAGTTATTTTTGTTGCAGATTATTCATGCGCTCATTGTCATCATTCATCTCGTTAAAAAGTCAAGTTTTTTATATTTTGTGATTCAATGAACATTTCATATTTTTAAAATATGGTTTTGTGTATATCTCTCTCTGCCTGGCCTTTACAACAGGATTCATATAGAAATTAACAGCGATTCAGCTGCCACTGTCGCTGCAACAACTATTTCTACTGCTGCTACTTCTACTACTGTTACTCATACAACTTCTTTTTCTGTCTCCACTTCATTGACTGCTACTGAGACTGCTACTATTTCTTCTAATGCTGCTGTTCTTGAACATAGTTAAACAGTGCAGACGGTTACATTGTTCAGTTAACTGTTTGTTTATGAAGTAATCTTATTTATATTATTACGATGCAGACTTTATGGACTTTCAGTAGATGTAATATGATTATTTTTAAGAAATAGTACTGTGATGACATAAATTTATGATTTTTAAAAAACTGTTACTAAAAAGCTTAATAAATAAAACTACATAAATAAAATCAGTTCTGATAATTTCTATTTGGTTTTTGTGCACAATTGAAGAAAGTATGGTAATGTAAATAGTAAATCTTTACGTGCAGATTTGAGTGTGCATGTGTCTGTGCATGGTGCGTGCATGTGTGTGTGTTTGTGTCTGTGTCTGTCTGCCTGTCATTTTTTTCTGTTAATTTTAATAACATAAAATTTATAAATTTTATTAGTTATACATTTCCAAGATATTATAAGCTGACATATTTCTTAATTAAACGTAAAGTTAACAGTTATGCAATTCCTTAATATTACATTCTGAAAAAAATTTGATTTTTTTAGTACATATTATGTAACCACCATCTTATGCTATTGTATTTATTATATTTCCTTGAGATTATGAAATATTTTCACTCTGATAAAATAAAATCTTTTAATATGCATTTAAATATATCTGCAGTATTCATAATTTGTCTTATAAAATGTATGTATTTAAATTGTATTAATATGGTTGATAATTCAATTTTTATGCTGTACCTACATAATATAATAATTGCCGTTCTGAGGCAGTTTTTCTATATTCTTCTGAAAATTTTACATCAAAATCAAGTGTAAGTAATTATGATAAATTAATTTGATGATTCAAATTATTTTGACTCTGGATAACAAGTTATAAAAGTAAATGCTTCATAAAGGCACTCATAATAATTATATTCATTTTTTTAATTTAATGAAAATTAAATTGCAGTTATATTATCAATCGCATGCTGAATATGTAATGATTAATATATATTCTAATTAGTAATGGATGCACATTTTTATATTTTTTTCATAAATATTGTTATATATTTAATAAATTTGTTATGCATTGTATTATGTATAATATATTAAATAAAGAGTTATATTTTTAATTTGTCCCAATTATTTTCTTTGCTGTATACACTTGTTTTCCTTTTAAACATATTTATATTTTATTTGATGTAATCTTTCATAGAATTTATTTTAGTATTGTGTAGTATGTATTTACATATATTTTAAAAATGAGAACAATTGTCAAATTTTTTAATATTTCATTAATGATGTTATCTATAATATACATAATAGTAATGACATTAAAACCTCACTAATTCGGTATTATTTATATACTGTTAATTTTAATGTTGACCTGCTAGAAAGAAAGGTAAACAAAGCTTGTAGGGACCAGCAGATAAAATCAATATGAGGAGTTTTATGTTAATTACTTACTGAACATAGGAGTGGAATAAGTATTCTTGTTATACGCTTAAAATACATTTGTGAATTAAGGTTTTATTTATGTAGCTACTGCAGAAAGTTATTATATTATTATAGGATGAGTTGGGTCATTTCACTCTTGTGGGAATATTTTGTAATTGATTTAATTTTATCTTTTTTTATGATTTAAGAATTCAGCATAAAATTTTATTTTGCGTTTCACTACATACCTAGGAGACCAGTTGCAGGTTGTGTTAGGCCATTCATTTTAATTTAAATTGGTTGTAGAAACTAAACTTTCAACCTTGGTGACCTTTAGAACTTATCTAAGTTAATATGTTGTTAATCTCTTAATTACTCCAGTTGTGTTTATTCTAAAGTAATTCCTACATCAATGGACATTATTTGTTTTTACTTTAAAATTTTACTCAGTCATTTTCTAAGTTTTGTTTCTGATTATTATGAACATGCTTACTAATACTCTTGGGAGAAAAATTTGGGTTCATAAATAATTAGTGTATTCAAGCAATAAAATGAAAGATTAGTTACCATAGGTTTCTTTAAATGCACAAGACATAAAAATACATGACATGGCACTTTATCTATTGTCTAAAAGTAAACATCAGTACGCTAGAAAACTGTAAACATAGCAAAGTTTATTATAGCATAAAAAAATGTTTATTCTGATAAAAGTGTTCCATGCTCAATCTAGTCAATCTAGTATGCCTAATCTAGTCAATCTATCTAGTATGTGAAACTGAAGAAAATACCCAAGTCTATATTTTTCTCCCCATGTAAATAAATAATTCGGTGAATAATTTCAGTTACTTTTTGAAATGTAAATATAATGTTTTACATTATCTCTAGTGAAATAAACAAAAAATACAAACCCAACACAACTTCTGTTTAGCATATATTGTGTTCTTTCATGAAATATGTATACAGTTTTAGCTTTTGTTATCATTATGAGTAACCCTATCTAATCAGAAAAAAAGGAAAAATGTACGTATTTTCATTTTTACCTTTAGTTTAAAATTCATTCATGGATTCTTCTTTTTTTTTAATTGTTAAATTCATTATATCAGGTTAGTTTACAATTTAGGTTGCTAGCAGTTAAAGCTAGGATTTCTTGTAGTCATTATGCTAGATTTTCAACATTAATGTATGGTTTTGATAAATTCAATTATCTAGCATTTCTCCCCTCCCTTTTCAAGTTAATAATAATGTTTACACTTTTAAACTTTTTAAACTAAAAATTTATTTATTATATACTAAATTTTATTTATTTATTAGTATAGGTTTGTTGCTGTTTATGATATTAACTAAATGGTTTGTTATAACAAATATTTTTTCTGTAAGTGTTTAGTTGTGCTCTTGTGTTTTAAGTTTTATTGACATGTGATAAGAGTAGAAGCTAAAAAAAGCTAAGCTCTGATTCAGAGAGGAGTGAAATAAAGATATAACTCGTTCCCATTGTTTTTCAAACGTATAGAAAAAGCAGTACAGGAATTACTCAATGTAATTCTAACTCAAAAAAATTACCCAAGGAGTTTTTAAATTGTTTGATTTGATTAATGTTAATTAAAGACTATCGTTTAATTTTCCTGTTTTATTTTTGCATTTAATTTCATTTAATAGCTTTTGATTTTGATTCAGTGATCACAACTAAAATTATAAAGAAAAAAACAGTGTTAAAGATCTTGTCACATCATATTAATTATGCAAAAAAAAACACTAAAATTTTTAACATATGTGTACATTTTATAAAGTATGTAAAAATTTTCCTAAATTTACGCTAAAAATATTTGGCCTAAAAGAAATTTTGTATATTGTATTTACATTTTGGCCTTCATCTCCTTGGAATTATCCCTCATATGACTTTATGCAGTATTCTCAGAAAAGTTCTGTTTGATGGTGGTTAAGGAGTTTTCTTAATATCAAATTTTTAACATTAATGGAGGAAATTCAGTGAATCTAGCTCTCTATTTTTTCAAATGAAAAAAGATGAGATAATGTGAGCCTTTCAAAGAATTGTGTTCAATACAGTTTGATTTTTGAAACTTTGGCAGAGCATTTTGGATGTCTTATTTGAAAAGTTCCAAAGCTTTACAATCTTAAATGAATTTGAATTTTATCTAATTCATTCATGGGATTAGATTTTGAGAGCCATATGAGGATTGCTAAACGTTCCTAATATTTTATCCCAAAAGTCAGTGTGACAAGGATTCTTATGTACATAGTAGTACCTCTTATATGATAATGCATCAGGACTGATGGCAGCTGTATGACCGCAAAGTCACTGAGCAGTCTGTAAATTCCTAGTTTTTTTAATAACGTGCTATAGGTAAAATAATTTTGTGCAGTAGATGGTTGACAAAGTAAGCGTCTACTGCAACTGCATGTGATAACACAGTGCTGCGTAATACCACATTCAAAACATTCTTAAGGTTTCCAATAAATAAAAATTTGACTGCCACCCCTGCCAGCAGTTTGCTTCTCAAATAAAACAAGTCTTAAGATGAGTGTAATTCAGGAATACTACTATTCATTTATATATGTCTAGAAAAATCCTAAGTAAAAACAATAATAATCCTGTGAAGGATTACTGGTTTCTGTTAATGAAACAAAACCAGTTTCATACTTAGAAAGTTCATCAGCATGTGTTATTGAATGCTCAGTTATGATTTAGGTGTATTATTTACCCAATTTTATCGAGGGTTGGAGTGTACTTTTACAAAGAAGAGAACTTTATTTCATATTTAAGTAAATTTTTTTAATGTTTTCTTATGAGTTCCCACCTAAAAATGTGCTTCCGAGTATGCTCCTGAATGATATACAGCTGCTTCTTGCTTAAATTCATTAGTTCTGATTTCATTTAGGAAGAAAAATATGAACTATTCTTTGTAGCAGTAACATTGCAACAGTTATTATTAAACTGCTTGAAACACTTACAACGTTGGTGGTTGCTGCTACTATTTTGTACAGGATTTTTAATGTTTATTTAGCCGTGGAATTTAAGTTATAGAATTACAAATAAAAATGTACGTTATATCTTTTAGACCTGTAACAGATTAATTAACATTTCATTTGTTGATGGTTACAATAGTGAATTTAATTCAATTGCTTTGGTGTACCTGAGTGAGGAGGAAGGAATTGGGTAACAGTTAATAAAATTAGAGAGGTTTTATTGTGTTTGTACTTCATTGTAAACTATTTACTGGTGAAATTTAAATACTTATTTCTCTCTTTATGGCATATTGAAAATTTGTTTACTTTACTATTCCGTCTCAGTGGTGGCTCTTACATTGTCAATTGACTGAAGAAGACTTATTTTAATTTAATAGTTACAAGTTAACAGTGTAATATATCTTATATACGTATATATGTTCTCCATTCAGGTGTTTAATTATCTTTTTATTATTAATTTTTACTGCTATTAGAAAATACTATTAATGGTCAGAACATAAACTGATGACAGTGTTGTTTGTGTAGTTTTTAATCAGAAAGAAATGCCATATTTGCTTCTTCAGAATGCTCATAATGAACTATTATTTTTCTATATGGGAATGATGTAATATTATTGGTTTGAATATTTTGCTGCATAGTCATATTACTTCTACAATTAATTTACAGTATGTATATTTATATGCAACATATATATATATATATATATATATATACACACTTTAATGTATATATTATGGACAGATGCAAACTATAAGATGTAGTAATGATATTTTAAATGCTTAATTATTAATATTGATATTTTTTTAGAGATGATATTTGTCAATTCAATGTGAAGACTAATTATTTGAGGAGTATTTTGTATGCATGTAGCTGAGTTATGTTAATACACCTGTATGCACTTGTGTACACAGAAAATGTATACAAAGAAATTTATGGATGGTTGAATTATAATAATGTATAAGTGTGAAAAAATATTCCCAACATTTTTGAGAATGAGTATTCCATTATTTCACATCATGTACTCATAAAAATTATTTAACATATTTCATATATTATTGTTAAGAACATGTACAGTAGATGGAGCCAATATGAAATGTAATTTGCACTTGAACGCTTTAAATAGAAAAAAAATTGACATTTATATATCTGTATTGTACTTTTTCTTTTTTATATATATATATATATATAATTAAAATTAATAATTTATTTCTCGTTGACTTTGATATCTTTCAATAACACGATAAAAATCTTTTCATTATTTAAGTCATGAAAATTGGAATTTGATGATTTTTTTAAAAATATCGCACTTCAGATATTTTATTTTTATAATTGCCAGAATGGAAATATAAATTGTTTGCCTACTCTGTTTTAATTTAAATGGATTTTTGTCAATTTGTGGGGTTTTTTATGGGAGAGCTCTAAATTTTACTTGCTATCTATCTTTCCTCTGCAACATTGACATTTACTAAAAATAGTATAGTTATACAGAATATGCAATATTCATTGTTGAGATGACAGTTCTGAAATTAGTGCGTCATTTCTTCTGTGACTGAAATATTTGGTTTTTTTGTAATTTGTGATTATTTTTTCAGATTAATTTTTTTTTAAATGTGTAAATACATTATCTTGTTTGTTTTTATTTTAATCGATAATCAGTCATTTTTATTGAAAATAATATTGATAATTTTTTCTTTTATTATGCCTTGCATAAAATTCCTTCAAGTAATGAAACATTTTTTAATAATTCTGTAACATTGCAAATTTTCAAAATTTGATGAAATAAATAATGTAAATATAAAATTTGTTTATAGTGTGTGTGTTCACATGCACATGTGTGTGTGTGTGCATGCATATATATATTTATATACACAGTAGATTCCAGATAATCAGACCACTTCGGGACTGGGGCTAAATGGCCCTAATAAGCGATATTAATGAAAAATAAGGAGCTATGCACAAATACGATAGACAGGTGTATTCTAATTATTCTGAATTTTATTTCTAATATTAGGATTACATGAAAAATATTAAAAATTACAACATAATAAACATTTAAATACTATGCAATACAATATGTGTCTAATAAAATACAATACATTATTTAATATCCTTTTACATTATATAGCTACATACAAAAACAGGCCTATTACATTTAAAAAGAACTACTGTTCTAGTACAATGCATTACTGAATAGTTTTTGTAATCTTACATAATTAAAAAAAAAACAAAATAAATAAAACTAAACCATAACAAAATAGAGGTACTAAATACAGTAATGTTTGCTACTTGTTTAAACTTTTTGAAAAAATTCTTTTATTTTGTCGTTTCCCTTTTAGTACTTTTATTATGTCTTGACGTTCTACAAATTTCACACAGACTTGCAGTTGTTCTAGTGGGCTTCCTTCATTGCCTTCTTGTATAAAATACTGCTGAAGTCCATCAATGAATTTTTTTGCATCTTGTGTAGATATGCGTTTGACATTAGGTTCGTTTTCATCTTCTTCAATCTCATCCAGTTGTTGAGTACAAGTAATGTTTTTAACTATTTCTTCACCAGTTTCATTCTTATTATGAAATGTTGCATTGCATTTTTTCATCTGCATTTGAAAACTTCAAAATTCCGAATCTGGTGCTGCAAAAAACATCATGTCATCAGCATCGATTGTTTCAGTATCATCGATGGTATTGACTTTTAAACCATTTTTGGCAAAGCAATTTCTGATAGTGCTACTTTTCACTTCATACAAACTATCGGCTATGAACTGAATTGCCTACAACAAATTTACACGTGCACTAACATCTTTAGCTGTAGCCAAGGAAGTCAATGTATTTCTTTCTATTTCTTGTAAAATGTAACTTTCAGTTTCTTGTAAATGTAATGTGTTTACTTCAGTAAATAAATTAAATTTTTTTATTATTCCCATGTCAAGTGATTAAATTAAACCCATATTTGGTGCAGAAACTCAGTTTGAATGTTTCATAAATCTACATTAGGATGGGCAGTACAGTTATCAATAAACAGGCAAATATTTCTTGATTTTTTCCTGTAACTTGTCTCAAGCACTCAGCCAATCATGAAAAAGTATTCACCACCCAGGCTTTTTTATTAAAATAATAGTATACAGGTAAACTCTCCATTCTAACCCACTTAAAACATAGTGGCTTATCTTCTTTATCAATAACAAGAAGTTTTAGTTTGTCACTGCCAGACATATTCATGCAACAAAGCACAGTAATTCATTCAATCCATTGGTTTTTTGAGCCAAATAACATAATATGTTTGTAACAGAGAGACCCATGATTAAAAATAATTACAGAAAATGATAAGTGCCATATGCAATGAACAGTGGACTCGCACTGAAGAAAATAAAAACATTTGCTTTATTATAACTGCAAGATGTAATCTGTGTTGCCATGCACTATGTACTGTGTACACCAGTAGTAGAAGGTAGAACCTCCTTCAACACAACATTCAACAACAGTCAAGTGATTTAAATCACTAATAAAAGTGTGATATTTTTTAAGTAAAAGAAAGAAAGAAACAAGTGGGCCTTATAAGCAGCATTTTGGATCGTTAAACTGGCATAATTTTATATGAATTATACCAGTATATTTCTGTTTTAACAAAAATGCTCCAATTATACGGGTGCCCCGAATAACCAGTGACCCTATTAATCAGAATCTATATATCTATATATATATATATATATACTTATATTTATTTCTTAATTTTGTGTCATTCCTGATTGTTGTGCAGAGTGAAATAGAATTGATCATTTCATATAACTTTTCATAAATAATATTTTTTTAATTGATCAGTCTTCTTCATCTGTTATATTCTATTATTTTATGACTGTATATCTCTGACTATAGATAGATAATTAACACTTGCATTTTTGACAAAATCCTTTAATTTAATGAGAATTAAAAACTATCAAAAATGTCAGTATTGTATATAACATGAGATTCTGCAGATAACATCTCAATTAAAAAAAAAAATACTAATTTTAGTTTTTACTGATGCTGCCTTATTGATCTGCAAATGTGGTTAGTAATGAGTACAGCTGGGAAATTTTTTGCAGATTAGCTTTCTGTGATTTTTGTGAAACTGATTACGGACATGCTTATTGTGCAGTCACACACTTACTTATTTATAAAGATACATTTATTTTTTCTGTTTATTATTATCAAAATTGTGGTCATTTTTGAAGATACTTTAAGTATTGATCACTGGTTTTATTATAACACTAATAATAGTAATTAAATATTTTATTAAATAAGTACATTTAGATGGCACTGTTTTGTTTTTTAATATTTCTAAAAATTTTTGAAGGATTTATTTTTATTATAATTTGTGTATTTTTATTTAAAAAGTTATAATTGTTCATAGATTTAACAGGTACGCTATTGATTGATTGATAAATATAAATACTTATTATTTTGCTATAGTTGATTTATAAAATTTAAAAGGTACAATCATGCAGTTTTTTATAGTTTGCTTACTTACATTAAAGAAAAAAAATTAATAATTTTTTTAATTTTATTAAAGTTAGGATACTGTAAAATAAAATCAAATCTAAATTTAGTATTATAGTGTTTATGGCTAAAACTATAATTATCTTTTTACGTAATTTTGTTATAGAAAATGTAACTTTTGTAACTTACTATGTAATCGTAAACTAGTGAAAATTATTTCAGAACAATACGGTTTTTGTTTATTATGCTTCAAACAGCAGGTACTTTTTTGTGTGAAATAATGAAGATATATGATTATTTCTTATAGGAAATCTAACCAGACACTAGTTGATTTAGAAACCTGACTACCATACTACCTAGCTGACTTTATGTGTGGGGTATAGATCTTTGATTATTAAGTGTAATATTTTGCAAGTAAATACTTGCAATAATGTTCATTTTATTGTTATCTTTTTATTTATGAAAAAATCTATAAAATAAATGATTTATATTTCGTATTATAAAATATTACTATTAATTAATTATATTTATTAATGTAAATTTTGGTGTATTCCTTGAAATTTAAATATTGCTTTGTGATAGAATGGTGCTAGGATTTCTTTTCAAATAATACAACATTTGGGTTTCAGGAAAGATGGTAAATTAAATACCTTATAACTAGTTGGTTCTACATCATCACCTCACAGGGAGCAGTATATAGCATCCTGTAAGAAAGAGTGTAAAGTAAGATAAAATGTGCTTATGACCTAAGTCATGTTTAATAAAGTGGTTCCATACTCGCTGAAGTTAAGAGCCACTAAAATAGTAAATAAAAAAAAAATCATTTAATTAAATATAAACATATTTTACTCACCAAAAGATTTTTTAAAAATTTGTTTCAGTGTCAATAATAATTGTTGTTGCTCAACAAATATCTAAACAATATGATATCTCCACCCAGGAATTCCATCATTTTAGATAACAGTGGTTATAGCAGAGGTGATTCTTTCTCTCTAGTGTTATAGATAATGAATTTTTTCTATGCACATGATGTTTTAATGTGCCCCATAAAAAGAGCTTTTGAGGAATAAGATCAGGGTTTATCCTGATAAGAACAGGACCACTCAATAAGACGACTCTGTCTTGACCACTTAAATTTTCTTATGGCTTTATGATGACTCTGTCATGAACATTATGATTGTAATGGGACTGAAAGATCTTTAAAAGCTGATTGGTTGATCCCTATGTTTCTTCAAACAGTATTGTTAATATAAGAAAAACACATTTTGTAGCTTATCAGAATTTATTAAGTACTCATTCTAAGTTATTCTATTTAATATTTTTTTCATTACAATAACATACATAAACTCTTCATGTTTCAATTATTTTTCCATGTTTTCACTTTTATACAATGTGAACTTTATTGTGAATAATGAGAAATCAAATGTGACGTAGTAACTACTTGGTCCCTAGTGTGTGCTATATAGATAACTAATGAAATTACTTATGCATTTCTAGATTCACATAACATGTTACGTGAATTATGTTATTTTACATTTTACCTTATGACATACAATAAACAATCAGCACCACCTACTGTTTTCCGGCAAATGTTTCAGTGTGTTCTCATCAAGACGAACCCAGACGTGGTGATATACACTGGTGAATTGAAACAAGATGATACCGTTGGTTGTGCTTTTGTTGTCAATGAAAGAACTTATATATTTGGCCTACCCGCTATTACGAGTGTGTTCACTGCTGAACTACTCGCTATAAATAAGGTTCTAAATATCATTAACCCTAAATATAGAAACATTCTTATTTGCAGTGACTTGTGTAGTGCTCTCCAGGATGTTTATTAAAAACATCCTGTCGTCATTGAAATTTACAATGCAATCGCTGAGTTGAATAATCGCAACACAGAAGTAAGTTTTTTCTGGGTCCCTAGCCACATAGGGATTCCAGGTAATGAACAAGCAGATTATGCTGCCAAAGAAGCATGTATTCAACCTCCTTTCACCACTCGAGTTACTACCTTTGATTTTATTAATCGTGTAAATCAATCACTGAGAGCAAGGTGGCAAAGTGACTGGGCGACTACTGTCAATAATAAACTCCAACGGATTAAAGATTCAGTGTTGCCTTGGGACTCCTCTTGCAGAAAAACTCGACATGAAGAAGTAGTCCTCTGCCGATTACAGATAGGACATACGAGGATCACACACGAGTACCTAATGTCAGGTGGGCATCACCCCTATGCACATGATGCAACTGCTGCATGACTGTGCACCACATTCTCATAGACTGCAGTGTTATGCGGTGTTACGTCATAAATTTAATCTACCCAGAAACATCCATGATATCTTGTACAATGATAACAAAATTTTGAACCAGATGTTTATGTTTTTGCGTAGTTCTAGGTTACTGCAAAAAATTTAATATTATCATATATATTTTTATACTAGAAGAGTTTTTGATAATTTTTTTTCCTTTACTTTTGATTTTTTTGGTTCTATGTCTTTAATTTTATTATCCGAGTAGGGAGCCTTTTGCACTCTCTATTGGAGTTAATTAAGTTTTATTTAGTTTCCTTTTTCTATTATTTTAGCTTTTATATTTTAAAGACTCCGTCTGCGATATTAGTTTTGAGTTTTATTTCACTTTTTTAACTTTTGTTTTAATAAATTTTTTATTATATAATTTATATTAATTTTAAATCGTATTTGGTTTTATTATTATTTTACCTAAAGAAAATTCCGGGCGATGATAATGCACAGGGGTTTTTCGCCCCACACAAAAAAAAAATAGCATGTTATCGATTAATGAGGGTTAGCAAGAGGTCTGGGCAGAATCCTTAGGCAGAAGCTAAAAAAGAAGACCTGCCTATAAGAACACTTAGTAAAAAAAAAAAACACATGTCTACAGTTTAATACTGACCTCATTGCATATTTTAGATGTCTCCAGTTGAGAACTTAAATCTAAAACAGAAAGGGTGGTTAAGTTTAATGTTTTTCTTTCTCTCTCAATGTGTTGGAGAAATACCATTTACATACCCCCCATAAATGGGGGAGTGTTGGACTCGCACGGTTTCAGCTAGATGTAATTAAAGGCTTATGTGTACCTCCATCCTCCCAACTAAAACTTCTTTCTCTAGTTCCTCCACTCCCAGGGCCTGATCTGCAGTCAAGCATTACTAGGCCCCAAGAGGTGCCTTTGAGTTCAGGGGTTTGGGAGTCCTTGTGCTTCATCGCCGCCACCCATCTATGCAAGCACAAATGAACGGCGACTTCACAGAGGGCTTTCCCTCTCCCCCTCGCTCTCTGGTCAGTTTCTTTACCTCAATGTTAGAGGTCTTTTGATAAGTAAACAGTCATCATGACTCATCAATCCTCTCCATTATTCCATGTTAGTCTGCTCCCCACCCTCGTAGCTCAGCTTCCTTCTTTTTGAAAATACAGCAGGCAAGTTGCTCAACCGAAGTCCATTCTTCTTACCCATGTAGCATGATGTTAATAGTATTATCTGGTGTAATTCCTGTAAGCCCCAATTGTTGCTTTATGCTCAACCAATGTGGGCACACATAGAATGTGTGTTTGCATGTATCCAAGTTGCCAAAATACATGCATAGGGATGAATCCCTCCTTTTAAATCTATGGAAATCTGAGTTAAACACTCCATGACCTGATATCATCTGGATCAGGAAGAACCCAACCTCACCATGGTTCCTAGTAGGTATACTAGGAACCACGCCAATGCTAATGGTTGCGCCAATGGTAATTGGCGCAACCATGGAATGAGTCATCTTGTCCATAGCCCTTTGTTTGAATTTTCCCAACTTGCTTGCCATTCTCAAATCATCAATGCAGTAGCCTCTTCCTTCTGCATTCCACTATAAGTTCTTTTTAGCTGAACTGCTCTAAGGTACACCGGGGTTACCCCTGCAATGACCTCGACTGCTGGGCTGGAGATTGTTCTATATACAGACACAATCTTGATAGCTCTTCTGTGCAGTGAGGCCAACTTTGTTTGGTTTCTCTTGATGTCCAGAGCATCAGCTCAGACCAGCACATATATAAGGACCGAAGTAGCAGCCGTAAAGATGAGCTTTCTTTTACTGGGACTAGGTCCCTGTCTGTTGCTCAAAAACTTTCCAAGAGTAACTATAACCTTCTCAGCCTTTATTAAAGCCTCCATTATATGTATTGTAAAACTGCGTGTCTTGTCAGTATAAACTACAAGGTATTTTACATACTTAGAGGTGTTCACCCTGAGCCCGTCACATATGCTGATCTCTCTGATTTTGCAATGACCCACCATCGCCAGGGCTGAAGTCTTGTGCGGGGCCAGTTTCATGCCTCTTGCTTGTAACCAATTACTGATTATCCTTATTGCTCCATTTGCAGAAGCCTCAACCTCCAACTTGGTACGACCCGCAGTAAGAAGAATGAGATCAACCATGTAGGCGATCAATTATTGTTCCCCAGGAGCTCCTGTCAAAATATCATCAAATGCCAAGTTCCAAAGGATGGGGCCCAGCACCAATCCCTACGGAACCCCTCCACCCATCCAAACCTTGATATCACCCTCTTCTGTAGCTACACTAATGGTCCTGTCGAACAGGTAGTTATTGATGGTAGCCATTAATAACATCTAATAGGATGACCAGCAGGATTTGCCTTGTTCTCCTGGTTGCCGCTGCCCGATCTGTAGCCCATTCAGTCACTCTGCTTATTGCATCAAGGGCAGATTTACCATGTATAAATCCAAATTTTTGTGGAGAAAGTCCCCCAGAGTCCCTGTATCTCTTCTGTCTTTCTGCTAGCATATGCTTGTAGACCTTCCCCATGACATTGAGGAGACAGATTGGTCTAAATGTGGACTCCTGACCCCTTTTATCTTTGGGAATCAGGACCAACCTAGCCTCTTTCCAGGCTCTAGGAAAGCTACATTTTATCAATGCTTTGTTAACCTCCTCAAGAATTTGCCATGGGTACTTCTGTGCTAGTCTTTTAATGAAGATACCCAAGACACCATCAGGCCCCGGGGCTTTCTTAAGATTTATTCTCATGACTGCCCACTTAAGCTCATTTATGGAAAATTGTCTGTCTTGGGTACAGAAAATTTCAGTATGTTCTGGTTCATCAGTCAGAAACAGCTTTGATGCAGTCCTTAAAGTTTGCGCCCTGGATAGCGTGGTGGGAGGGCTCCCAAATCTCTTCATGACAATTCAGTAGGCCCTCCCCCACTGGTCCACCTCATCAACAAGATTTAGCCATGCCAACTTCTTGGCTGCCTTGATCTCAGAACACAACTTGTATTTAGTTGATCTATATGCCACTTCAGCCTGCTCAGTACATCCTGACTGTCTTTTCCTAATCCTCTGAAGGAATCTCCTTGCTCTAAAACATTCCTTTCATAAGCCACCAATTTGACTCTAGCACTTTCCGCTTATTTTGTAAGTTTTTAGGGATAATCTTCTCAAGCTGCTTCGTAACAGTTAACTGAAAGTCGTCTGGGTTCCATTGAAGCATTCCACCAAGCTTTCTTACAACAGAATCAGCAAATTGATCCACCTGTCTTGACGAAGGAGACCATCTAGGGCTTCTTTTCGGTGGTAAGTTCCTATCAGTCAGCACAGAAAGAGTAATAGCCTTTTGGTCACTATAAAATTTCTCAGTTACCACATGCCAGTTAACTATTTTGTGAACACAACATGCAGAGACAGCAGTAAAGTCTAATACAGAACCCTGTCCTCTACTGGTAAACGTTGGGACTAAGGAGGTTTTCACTGTCACTAAGTCCAAAACCCCTAGCGTTGTTGTTAACATATATCTTCTAGCCGTAGAACGAAGACCTCCAAGCTCTACACACTCTGCATTCATATCCCCAACCAGGATAACCAGCTTTGAAGTGCCCCTAATAAGTTTCTCAAGATCAGTAAGAAATTCCTGGAACTCACCACATTTCTTTTTGGAGTCACGGTGCACTGAAGATTTTTATTTGATTTTTGAGACCTCTCAAACTTCACTGTTGTGACAGTTCATACATATGTTTATGAAAAATTTTATCATTGCCAAAAATAATGGAATTATGGAAACTGTCATCAATTTTTAATCATTATAAATTGGTAAAATTCAACTCATTTGTTGTGTTCATATGAGTTAATTTAAATTTGAATGATTTTTTTTTATAGTTGTGTGATTTCAGATGTTTTAGAAGCTTATTTTGGGTTATTTTAATATTTAATCCATGACAAGCTATATATTTTTTTGAGCTTCTCATGCATTACTGTCTTAGATTCTCCACAAACTCTTTTGATTTAGAAGGTTGCTATGCAGAGTTCTTAATATTCACAGTTTTGGTTTCTTTAAAACAGTGAAATAACATAGTTATAGTATTGTGATTCATCATAACCATATGTGTGTTGACATTCTTATTACATTGTTATAACTAATTTAAACTAAATTTACAACTTGCTGTACTTTCTGTGGTTCATTTGCAGTTGATTTGATTGAGGTAGCACTCATTGCAGTGGCTACTGTTGGCTTCTGTGCATTTAAGGGTACTGGAGTATTTAAAGTAAGAAAATACTGTTTTATTTTCATACTGCAGTATAATAAATATAACAATAAAAAAGATCACCTAGATATTGATCATGGTTATTACCAAATATTTTACTTTGAAGATAGCATATTTTTTATTTACTTACACAGTGAATGTTTTGTCTTTCTCTGAATTAATGATTGAATGCTAATTAGATTATTTTAATGTTTCACAACGGTTTCATAGTTTTATTTCAAAATATGAAATAATTAAATGTGAATTTTTATTTTTTGTTTGTATAATGTGACATCTAATGTAGGAATTCTAATAAAACTTAATTTAAGAAATGGAAAAGATTTTTTTTAAAGTTAAACATTTTAAAACTTAGAGCAAAGAAAAAATGAGTAATGAAAAAATGTGTTATCATTATACATAATTTAAAAACATTTAGAAATTTTTTTGGTCAGTCTTAATTATTTATCTGTTATATATTACAATTGTTTTTCATCTCTTAAATCAGTATTTGCTAGTTAATAGTAAAAACTTGCTTAATAATGACTATTCTTATTTTAATAATCACTGCATTTAACTATTGGTTTTTTGAAGTTACATCTGATTTTCAGTTACATCAAAATAGATTTCCTCTTTATTAAAATGACCACCTCCCTCAATGATACCTGGTGATTAGCTGAAAATAACATGTTCATTTGAGTAATTATCTTCTAGTTGCCTATTGTTGCAGGTTACAATAAATTTTCTTGGCAATATTATAGATAGCGAAGAAATGTTTCAGAAAACCTTATGTTTGAAAATAAAAAAATTATTGTAACAATATTAAAACTTCTAAAAATTAATCACTAATTAATTGCTCTATAGAATATTAATATCTGTCAATTTATAATAATAGTTTGTAGAATAATGTAGCTTAGTGTAATGTTTTTATTTTATTACATTGTGACAGCTACATCTCTTCAAGTTACATGACTCTCATGACATGAGTTATGTTGCACTTTGTAGTCATGTAATCTGTCCTGCACAGTAACATATTCATTCTTCTCAGAATCACATGTTTTTCTGGTAGTTTTCTTTTTCTTGAATACAATGATCTTTATTGTTAGATAGCCTAAATCTTTTAACAATATATCATGGACTAAAACAAAATCGTTTTAAAGTACGGCTGAATTTTAACTTTTCTATCTGTACCTTTTTTATTTTTTTGTAGATTGATTTTGCTTATTAATTTAGCAAACAGCTAAATTTATGTTGGTTGCTGCTTGATTATTTATAATAATTGAAGTAAAGAATTTGTTTCTGTATTTGTAAGTCTTTGAAAATTTATTTGGAAAATGCATTCTTAAAATTAAAGAATTTACTGTTGATATGGCAGCAGCTGTTGGCAGTAGTTTCAGCTATTAAGTTATCTGATGTGAAAATACCTAGCAGTTGTGACCTAAAGTGCAGGATTTGATGAGAACCTGCCCATAAATTCAGTGTGCATAAGACTAAATTTGTGTAATACTGTTGAAAGGAAAAAAAGGTTTATTCGTTAAATAACTAATTTATTAATTTAAACTTGATAAAAAATAAGGATCAATATTTAAATTGATATTACATTTATTCATAATTCCAATTGATAACATGATCATTATTACACTTATAATATTTATATAAATTTTAACATAATTATATCCATTTTCTTGTTAATAATTATTTGATATTTTTTATTTTGTTTTCTTTTTTAATTAAATTTCCTTAAAAAACTAAAATTAATTAACTTATACTAGACAATTAGCAATTAGATTTTTATACTATATATTTATTTAAGTCATATGATAGTAAAAATATAGTTTGAAGCATCTAGTAACATTCTTTGTTATGTAATAAGATGACAAATTATATATGAGTAGCAATAAAACTGGGTTATTTCATTTCAAAAAAATTTTTAGGATTTTAAATTGGGTTTAAAAATTGAGTTTCAGGCTTGCAATATGCTTTTCTTATTCTTTCCTTGATTTTTCTTCTTAATTTACTTTTAGAAGCTGCAAAATGTCATTCAGTTGCACTTGAGATTCATTTATCAGCCATAATTTATTTAATTAATAGAAATGGATTTTTGGTTCTTGTATCAAAAATGTTATACATTTCATTCTTTATTTTCAAGAAAATCAACTACAAGTAAAAATGTAATGTTAATATGAAAATTTTTGCACACACACACACACACACACACACACACACACATATATATATATATATATATCCCCTCTCCTTAAGAGTAAGAAAATGATTTTTATTCACTCTATTACCTTAACAAAGGTTAAGTATTAATATATCTCCTTCAATCTATTGATAGTTGAGGTGGTATAAATTTTAAGTGACATTCCTTTAATAAAGTTTTTTCTAGATGACTTAAGAGAGGTTTTTCGGCAATATATAATTTTAATTGTAAAAAGACTGTGGTTTTGGCCATAATGTAATTTTCTACTTAAAATTACATAAAAAGGAGTTTTAGTTATGTGTTGTATCTATTTAGCAATAAACTTGTCTTATCGCTATACAGGGTTTTATAGATTTAATACAGTTTTTTTGTAGAATGGTCATAAAAAATTATTCCATAATATTAATTTAATATTATTACAACGTGCATAATTTAGTTAAATTCTGTAGATTGTTTTAAAAATAAGTGAAAGACTGTTTGATTAAATTTTTTAGAAGTAAACTAAATGTACACACAAGTATGAATATTTGTTTAGAAAAGAGCTTTTTTTAGCACTTTAGTTTATATTAATGATATAGAAAGAGTTGTTTTAAAGTAAAACTATAACTTTTACAATTTATGTTAGTAAATATACTTTAAATAATATTTGAGATGGAAATTCAAAGAAAAAAGTATATATACTTTAAGTGTTAAAATTATTTGGTTTTCTTATTTGACATAATGACAATAAAATTTATTTTCATTAAAAAAGAAAAACAGAAAACAAATTCTAATTGTTTAGTTTAAAATAACAAAACAGAAAAATTATTGGTTTTTTGTGTTATTATTTTTGTATACATGACAGTGTGTCTAAACAAAATGGTGTGGAAGGATTTGAGAAATGCTATTATAAACTAATATACATGGGACAAGATTTTTAATAGAAATAACTGTGACTAAAACTTAAGTTATTTTTCTTTTATCATCAAGGTTTTACATGATTTCTTTTAACTTTTAAATATTATGTTGATTAATAAGCTGCAGTTTTTTTTTTATTTTCTTTCATTTAAGAATACTGATTATTAAATGTGATTATTTTACTTTGTATACTGTAATGTAATATAAAATTTAGAAAATCTGTTCTTTTGGTAAATCTTAAATAAATTTTTATTTCTAAATAATTTTTAATACAGGTTATCAGTTTATTTGATTGAGTAGTTTTTCTATAAAATAATTTTTATTTTTGTGTAAGATATACTTTCTATGTATTAGCTTTAAATGAATAAAGTAAACAATTTTTAATTAACAGCAATTGTGATGATTTAATTTTTCATTTCCTTATTAGCACTGTTAAAAAAAAAAATAATAAATAGTTGTTTAGATGTCTAAGGAATATCTTAGTTTATGTGAATAATCTTGAAAATATTTAATAGTTTTAATAACTTTATATATGTTTTTCCAATGTTTTTGCTTCTTTGTACAAAGTAAAGTAAGTATTTGATTGCAAAAAATTTCGGTTTCCAGATTTCAATGGAAATATCCATTTTGACAATCCCTGAATCCATTCTGACTAGTTTCAACATGACGTCTGTATGTACATATGTATGTATGTACCTCCCATAACTCAAAGACGATTAACCATAGGATGTTGAAATTTTGGATTTAGGACTGTTGTCATCTAGTTGTGCATCTCCCCTTTTGATTGCAAAAATCTCGATTTTAGACTTTTTCCTAACTGCAATAATAAGCCCTCATTGAGAGTTTTTCAACTATATATCATGTGGTACTTATTTTCACTGGTTCCAGTTATAGCCAAATAAAATTTTAATCAAAGAAATATTTGAATCTTGCAAGGGAAGGCACATCGGTTCGAATCAGACTTCGTCACCTTTTTTTAAATTTTTTAAAAATATAATAGATTTGGGGAAACATCGAATTATTTAATGTTAATTGAAAATTATAATTTAGAATCGTATTATTTTTGGATTTTTTAGTTTAATTTTATTTAATTATTATGGAATTTCTGTTTAATTTTATCTACATTAAAGTTAACTACAGACTGACTGAAAAATAGACTCTCACAAGAACAACATATATGTTGAGGCATACATGCCCGATCTTTAATAAATTGCAAAAAATTCTTATCTTTTAGTTCATTACTCCTCTGATTTTGTTGGACAATATTCTAAGTTGGACTTGATTATCATTTCGTTTATTTGTTGTTTGTTGCCAATCATTTAATCACTCTGTGGTTTGATATAATTCTTCTGATCTTAATTTGTGTAAATGTTCTCTGGTTTTCAAATTTTCTTTCTTTTTATATTCATCATCCTCTCTTAATATTTTTATTCTTTCCTTGACTAATGTTTTCTTCCTCTTTATATTTATCATCTTCCTTAATCTTTTTATTCTTTCTTTGGTTTTAACATTTTCTTTCTCTTTATATTTACCATCTTCTCTTAATCTTTTTATTGTTTTCTTGTTCTTAACATTTTCTTCATCTTCTTGTTGTTATTTTGAGATATATTTCATCATGTTATCTTTATTTTTTCTGTATGATTGTTTCTGTCTCATTTTTGATTATTCGCCAAATAATCCAATGATAAAAATGATATTTTACATCTTAAGGTTGAAATTAACATTTGTAACCAGTATACAGGAGTTCACTAAACGAAATAGTTTAATTATTATTTATATGACACACCAGAAATCTGAAACTTCTGTTAATCAGCAACTCACAAAGATACAAATAATACTGATCTAATAATACGACTAAAAAAAGGGACTTTTACTCTGTCCTAATATATCATGTAAGATTGCTGAATTAATAATTGTAAAAATATTTGATGTTAATAAAAACAAATATTTCAGCAATTTTGTAACTGACCACTTTATTAAAGAACTGGAGGATTGTATCTCACTTTCAAATGAAATAAGTTTAAATGAAGTGCAGCAAAAAATGTGTATATGTAATTTAATAGGCGTACAAGGAAGTCATGTGGTGTCCACATCAGATTTTTTAATACTATTATTTATTTGACTCAATATTTCTGTCTAGTAATAATTTATATTTTACTTTACATTGTGTAATATTTATATAGTACTTTCTTTCATAGTTTTCAGGTTACGTACAAAATAAATATTTTAATAAGAGAAAACCAAAACTGTAAAAACACATAAAATCAAACAGTTTTACCATCTTCTTACTATAAAATAATAAAATGCAGTAAAATTGAAATGAGCATTTTCCTTTACTGCAAAGTTGAATGTTATTCAAAAAAGATTAAATATTAAATTCACAAAAAAGTTAATAATTATGTTTTTCAGATCACTGTCTTAATTTTATGTTTGTATGTAATACTGTTCAGAATATAGTTTTAGATATAAAGCTAGTAAACTTTCCTATCAACATCTTAGGTTAATGGCTAAAGATAAAAATATCTAGCATGGATTTTCCTGTAGGAAATTTTAATCTTTCTAACTTTATTCTCACCACCTTTTCATTTCACTTGTGGTTTTTGGTTCTCAGTAAATAGCAAGTGTGTGTGGATTCTACATGAGAGCGATTGAGATCTAATTCAACTCTCTCAATGGTTAAGTTCAGTCAATAAGTGCCCAAGGTGCCTCTGTAGACCTAGTTGAGTTAGGCGAGGTTGTTGATAAACATACTTGAGGGAGTCTCAACATACTTCTACAATACCCATATGTGGTCAACGATGATCTGACAGGTTTCCCAGGTTAGAAGAAGTTTTTCGTTGGTGACAGTAAATCTGCTGTTCTGTGCAGAAAGTATTTTGATAGTGTCTTTAAACGGCAGGCCTCTGACATGCATCATGTCGCTGTCAAGCTTGCTGTGGATGGTTTGGACCTGATTGTTGTTAGTTCGTTGTACTTTCAGTACAGGGATCTCACTTAACAGCATTTGAAGAAGTGGGATAGAATTGTAAGGCTGGTAGCTGGTTGACCGATTCTGATAGGGGCTGATGCAAATGCCAAATCGCCTCTTTGGCACAGTAGGATCACAGATGGTGGCAGTGAATTGATTGAAGGTATCATGCAGTATAATTATGATATCTTTAATGTTGCGGCGAATTGTCTACTTTCGCCGGAGCGGTCGAAGGGCGGAGGACCATCCGAGGTACCAACATTGGTGTTACGATTGGCAAGGACATCCGCGGTAGGATTTAGGATTAATTTTAATTTATGGATGTCAGATATTTTAGTTGATGGGGTGCGCCTACCCATTTCAGTAATAGCGGTTAGGACACGTAAGCCGGTGGTGTATGGCATCGCGCTTAGTTCGCTCACGCTGTTAGGTAAGCTCTAGGAGATATTTAGGAGGTCGCTAAACTGTTTTGAGGCTCAGTAGCCGTTTGTGGCACAGACATTCGGCCTTATGCTTTAGGGCGACCGAATAGGGTGGTGGCGGGAGAAATGCCAAGCAAATCAATTACAAAATCCGTGGTAGAATTCAGAACTGGTGTGTAGTTCTGATTGCGCGAGCGATTATCGATTAATAGGTGGGCTGCGCGGTTCTATAGGGGGTACGTCCCTGTTCAGCAGGAGCGCTTTCTGCACAGGCAGGCAGATTGGCCCAAGTCTTCTAATATTTTTGCGGCCAGGCTTCGGGTTTTTCTCGAAGACTGGCCGAGCTCCCGTTAGAAGAGCTGGCAGAGAATTTTTCTTCTGTGGTAGTTGAAGCCGCTAATTAGTCAATTCGCAGAGGTACGGGTCGGGAGAGAGTAGCTGGATGGTGGACTTAACAGCGATGAAGCGGACTGTGGAGCGGCTCAGGAGAGCCGCACAATGAGAGGATGATTGATCCTGATCAGCGTGCAGCCCTGCTTGCGGATTATCGTCGGAAAAGGACCGAGTATTTTCATAAGGTTAGGTCTTCTAAGCGTGATTCCTGCCGCTCTTTGTACACGAGCAGGGAAATAAGAACCCATGGGGTGTCGTTTATAGAGTTCTTGGGCATAAGAAGAAAAAAGACATTCTGTCGGCTTTGTTGACCCACAATGGACTTGTAATAGATAAAGATCGTGTCCTCAATCTTCTGATGGACGATCTGCTTCCAGATGGTATTGAGGTTGGTGAAATCTCTTATCATCGACGTGTCCGAAGAGAAGTTGTAGGTTTTCGCTCTTAGAATCAGTCTTTTGAGATTACTGAGGCTGGTCCGCCAAGTAATTTTTAGCCTAGCTAGAAATAAAGCCCCAGGTTATGATTGTATGACAGTGTAAATCCTTGTTCGCACGTTGCCAGTGATTTTTGGTCCCTTGACTAGGGTATTTAATAGGATGCTTTTTTCTGGATATTTTCCAGCGCGTTCGAAACGTGGTGGGTTGAAACTGCTCTTCAAAGGTGGTGACAAGGAACCCACTGTAAGTTCTTCTTACCGGCCTCTGACGCTCTTGCCTGTTGCAGGTAAGATTTTCGAGAAGGTCTTGTACCTCCGCATTAGTAGTAGGTTGACTTCTAATCGTTCGCTAATGGACGACCGGTACGGTTTTCATCCTGGCAAGAGAACAGAGGACGCTATTCTAAGGGTAATGAATTTGGCTTTGACCAGCGAGTGCAAACATATACTCGGCGTCTTTTCGGACATATCCGGGGCCTTCAATAACTTGTGGTGGCCCTCTGCCTTGTTTCAGTTGCAGCAACGTGGTTGCACGCAAAATGAGATTGAGACTCTCTCGAGCTGTTTCAGCAATAGAACCGTTGTCCTTCGTGATGGCGGTTCGGAAGTAGGAAAGACCCTGTCAAAAGATTGTTCGCAGGGCAGTGTTTTAGTTTCCTTCGTCTGGATCGTTGAATTTGATTTTCTGATGTGGTTGAGGATGCCCAGTGGCTGCCGCATCGTGGCTTATGTCGACGATGAGTTGCTGCTGGTCGAGGGAAACTCGCGGATTGAAACAGAATTCAGAGCAACCCAGACATGTAAGGTACTAGGTTGAGGAGTCTTTAGCATAAGATGGTTTTCAGTGCGGAGAGAACCACTATGATGTTTCTTATAGGTCGTCTAGCTGCAACCCGTCACCCGACAGAGTACCCAGGAACCCCTGATAAGTCGCCACAGATGTTAAAGTGTGGTCAAGATCACCATACCCGCATCGAACTTTGGACAGTATGTGCTATGGCTTTAGCTGGTAACATGATTTTGCAAGCTGTCAGGGGCTGCGCTGCAACTCGCGCTTGGAGTCTTGCCAACGGGCGGTAGATCCGCAGACCCTCAGCGCACACGTCATCAACGATAATCCCCGATAGGGGGGAACGCTAGTATCTTCTACTAGCGGACTTAACTCTTGTGCGCAGCACGCTAAGGTCAGAGGACCACCACTTTTTCCCAGGTTTCCGTCTGCGTTTAACAGACGGCTCCCCGGAAGCAGCGGTCATGACGGCTCCAGGCGTTCTCCGATCAGTGGATTGGCCACTACCTAAGGGTCTGTCCATTGGTCGAGGTCGCCGTAGGACCCTATTGCAGCCAGTCTTGATGGCCCGCCCGAATTGTTCAGCCATCAATTCCCACTTCCTCGCTGTGCTCCATGCGCTATTTCAACCCCTGTACGCCAGCCGCACACTCGCGTCGCAGCCTGTCCTGATTCAGGCCCCTTAGGTTATAGCGTCCCCCTGGAACTCTTGGACCGTCAGCGTAAGCGATCTCATAGGTGATCTCATACTGTTGAAATCATCAACAAGTTGAATTTTGAGCTACTGGAACACCCTCTCTACAGCCCAGATTTTGCTCCCTCTAACTTTCATCTGTTTAGGCTGCTCAAGGATACTTTGCAAGGTTATTGATTTTCCACAGACTTAGATGTATAGAAAGCGGTGCAAAAGTGGCTTTGTGACCAACTGAAAACTTCTCTTGGAAGGAAAATGTAAGCTTCTAGAGCGCTATGTAGAAAAATTATGAGTTGAACCTTTGTGTAAATAAATGGTAGAACAAAAAGTGTAGATAATTTTTGACTCACTATCATACATTACCCTGGTGTCAGCATAGTATGGCATTTGCCTATGTATGCGAAAAATGGCAGTCTGGCTGTATTTGCTTTTATCAGATTGCTAGCTTAGCATTTGCCGTTGAGTTCTAACAATTGATCTCACTTGTAAATCTAGGACATCAGCTTTCCAGCATTTCCCTGAAACAGATAAAGAAAATTCTGGGGAAAATATTAATCAGGGTAATGTTTCAAAGTACAAATTAATGATTAAAAGAAGTGTTTAAAGTCTATATTAATACTTAAAAAAAATAAATACATGATTATTATAATAATTCTAATTATGCTAATACTAATTCTTCATATTAGCAATGAAGAAGGAAATGAATTGATTTCAACTGAGTTTGCTCTCAATGAAGAAATCTTTGAGAAAGCGTGTGATTTTAATTTAATAAACAAGTGATAATGGTATTTTATTACTTTTTGTTAACATAAGTTTGAAACAAGATATTGTTAAATTAGAAGAGCTTTTGGATCAAGTTATCTTGTAATCAAAGGTAATTACCTTTGATTATTATTATTATTATTTGTACTGAACCTTGGTTGGGAGAAAAAAAAATTTTATTGATATTAATGGTGATAGTTTACACATGAACCAAGACAGACGGGGTTAGGATTTTTATTGATTGCAACATTGAACATAAAGTAACCAGTGATAATTTAGGATTGACTGATTTACTTACTCTACATATACCTTTAAAAAGGTAAAAATATATTAACCATAAGTGCTTTGTACAGAAGTGATGATTATAAAAAGGAAATCTTTATTAAGATTATGCATAACTATTTAATAGGCAATAAACATATAAAGGATCATATTAAATTAGATGATTTTAATATTGATATAAAAAAAGTGGTTTTGAGAGTGATAAATTTCGTAATAACTTTTATGAATTAGAATTTGAACCTTATTTTAATAAAAGTACTCGAATCAGAAGTAATTTTGATGAATCATGCATAGTCAATGCTTTTACTAAAAGTTCTTTTAATATAAAATTTATGATTTAATTATCAGATTATCCAAACAGTAATGTAATTAAAGATGCAATTGCTGAACTTATTTGACATCATTTCCAAAATCTAGACAAAAGTAAACCTATAGCAGCTGCATTTTTGGATTTGGCTAAAGCCTTCGATACTGTAGACTGTAAAATTTTAATTGAAAAGCTTGAAAAAATTGTTTCAGAAGTTTACCTCTTCAGTTACTTCAAAATTATCTGCTGAGTAGAAGACAATATGTGAAAATTAATGAAGTAAAAAACAACCTTCAAGATTTGAATTTTGGTATTCCTCAGGAACCATTCTTGGGAACCATCCTTTATTATTTATATTAATGAATATTTATATTTATATTTGAATCATAAAATCCTGATTGTATAATTTTATCTTATGCTGATGACACAGTTACAATATGTTATGAAAATTCTAAAAAAATTTGAAGTCTATAATAACTTATTATTGTATGTTTATAATAAACAACTTATTTGTTTGAAGAGGAAAAACAACTTACTGAATTTAAAGTATAGTTAAATTCTAATAAGTAGCTCTAAATGTGAGTAAGACTGTTTAATTTCAAATAAAATAAAATATACCGTTTTTGCATTATATGAACTTGCAGAGTAAGCAAAATCCTTACTATTCAAAATTTATTTACTACTGTGTATGGAATTTATTTCAGTATTTTTAGCTATGGTGTAATTGCATGGGATTCAGCTAATAAAAATCAAAATAAAAACTATACTAAGAAAATAGTAAAAATGCTTGAAAAATCAAATAAAAATATTAAATTACCACTTATATTTGTCTAAAAAATATATATATTAGAATCTTTGAGTTCATTACAACGAAATAGCCCTAAACTATATAAAAACTTGTAATTTTTTTAATTCGAGATATAAACCTGTTTAATCATTGAGAATATATAAAAAATTGACAGAAGGAATCATAAATATACTACTATGTATAATTACACGACTGCCCAAAAAGGAGTGTAATATATTTAGGGTGTAGCAGCTGATGCATAAAAAGCATCAGCTGCCTTTTTTGCCACATACTGTAAATGTTCCTTGAACCGAAATTCTCATCAAGGATAACACCCAGGTATTTCTGAGCCGCATCGTACCGAATGGGGAGACCAGCCATCCGAACCCGGTTTCGTAAGGAAGCAGCCAATCGGCCCTTAAGCAACATCATTGTATACAGCGATCGGTTGTTTAACCATGGTGCTTTGACTGCTAGAATTGTCAGCTTTATTCAGAGGTGTGAGCAGGCTAATAAACTTGTAAAGCTGTATACTCGCTTAAGATCCCGATCTTTGAAAGTAATCTCCCGAGATTACTTTCAATGAGGATTATACTAATAAAAACTCATGACTGTTTAATTAATGTTGTCATATTCAATGATAGTAACGTGAAGCTTGTAAAGAAATTATGGTTAACCAAAACTTATTGCATAAATTTTTAATTGAAATCTGATGATCACAACTATTAAAATTATATCTTATTAAACCTAAGAGAAAACTCCACATATTTGCTTTTGAATACAAAAGTAAATTAATATCAGAAAAAAATAAATAAATATGGTAAAAATGGTAATATGGTAAAATAAATAATATGGTAAAAATGGTAATATGGTAAAATAAATAATATGGTAAATAAATTAGCATCAGATCACTTCAATAAATTTGATTTTTCTTCAAATATTAGCTCTACTGGTACATTCACACAGATTTTAAGTAACTGTATGGAGGTGTCATATGAATTATTTACTGTATTGTATGAATGAATAATCATATGTACTTATGTTAATAATACATTACTTACATTTCAGTACATGTTCTTGGTTCCTTGTTTTTCTTAATATTAATTGATGATCTTCACAATCTTAGATCATTCTTGCTACTCTTTTAACAAAAATACTCAGTGATTTATTGTTAAAAAATAACAATACTCACTTCTATCAAACCAGACTTTTTTTTAGCTCTAAAGAATACTTTGGGTAAAAAGAAAGGGCCTTATTATTAATAAATTACCAAACCATTTAAAATATTTTATCAACAATTAATTTAAGGTACAGTTAAATGATTTTCTTTTACACATAAAATATTACTCTGTTGATGCATTTTCAGATAATACTAATTAAAAAATTTCAAAAACCACCTGAATTGTCTACATCCTGTTCAATGTATACATAAGTATAGGCCCAAATAATTTTCAATAACACCTGAAATATGATTTATCTTGAAGTTATTTTTTTATATTTAGTATTTTTGTATACCTTATCTTAATATTATTTCATATGTTTATATTTTAAATGTGTTTATATGTACTTAACACACCTATTTGTTAAGTACTTTGTACTTTGTATTGTTGTGATCATGGTTTTACCATGGTTTCCCTTGAACCATCAAGGAAAATGCTGCAGTAGTTCATTTTTCTTATCTGTGTTATAGCATATCTAGCCATTTCTGGTATCACCATGTAGTGTATTATTATGTACGATCAGAATAAAAGATTTATTTATTTACCCCAAAAAAATAAAAAGGATACTTAACAGGATTGTACAATTATACAAAAGCAGTTTAAAAAATTATTAATTGGTTAAATTATCTTATTGTAAAGATAAATAAAACCATTGCCGCCACATGCTTCTTACATAGAAGTAACATGTTAATTGCATGGATAGTGATCATCCCATTAATAATGGTAGTACTATACAATTATGTATTCTAGTATTATTATATTAAACTACAGTATTGTTGGTGTCTTGTTAAATGATAAATTCTTATGGAATGATAAATTGATTTCATCCTCTGCAAAACCAAACCATACTGTTTTGTTTTGAATCATCTCAATTAGTTACAAAGCTTGTCAACATTATTTCCGTTATTTTTGTTTAAAATATAATACTTTGTGACCCCTTCAGAAAACAGAATGAGTCTTCAGGCTATAAAAACAGGCTTTCACATCTTTTTGTTTGATGCTAGCAAATATAATGAATTATTTAGAAGTTAAAAATTGTACTATTTCTATGCATTTATATACTAACTTTCTAAAAACAAATGCTCATACCTAACACCCAAAAATATCCAATATTATAGTATTAACAATACTATATTATTGATATAAGTTATGGATCGAGTTTTGGAATGTTAGTAAGTAGTAAGAGAATCAAACTACAAGATGACAGTACCTGTTGCTTTTGCTTTCTGTGTTTTTGTTTGCTGTGACAGTACCTGTTGACATTTTGTTTTCCTGTTACAGTCTGGTGTTCATTACATTTCAGGTCCCCCTTGTCTTATTCTTTATTTATTTAATACCTGATTAAATAATAATACAGTACAGAGAGATTGTGTCAACAGTACTCTGCAGAGATGCCAAGGTATCTACATGCAGTCATTGTATAAATAAAAAAAAGCCTGTGTGTACTTATATACGCACGTCAGAAGTATCAACAATAAGACCGTTTAAAGAATTATGAAAAGAATGTTAACCGGTGACATACTGATGTAAAAAGAAAACAAAGCCAAGAGGTTATACGAGTATCTCCAAAAACGAAGAAACACAAACCGAGGTGGCTGTAAAATACCAATTAAAGGTAAAAGTAGATTTACAAAAGAGCAGTATATATTCACATTAATGACCAGTCCAGGTAAATGCGCTTACAACTAAAAGATTATAATCAAATTTCGAATAAGCTAATGCAACTATGTTAAATTTCATCGACAGTCGATCGGCTTTTGATGTAAAATTAAATTAAATCTACGCGAATATAAAAACGAAATTTACCATCAAAAACAAATTGGAGTCACATTAATCGATCACTGAAACAAAAAGGAAAATGTTTCTCAGGTTTCTAGTAGTGTAGAAAAGTTATACATTAAAATCTGCCTGTTTTAAAGTAAATATGCAAAAATTATTTTATAAAAGACTAATTTTCAAATTAATGAAGTTTATTCTTCAAAGACCTTTCGGAGCTAATTACCAGCGCTTCTTCAACGGTGTTTTAGAATTTCAAAACGAGCGACATTAATAACAATGCTAACGATTTGAGCACGAAAAAAGTATTGATAACTTACGGTAAACGATCTTTGGAAAAAGGTTCAATTCATCTGAGGACAAATCGTTTAAAATTAATACAAATAATTGTAAACAGTTATGTTTCAATATGCTGTTCAGAGAAATATGCAAATTCGAAATTTTATTTGAACTTGTAAAAACGTTTATTTACATCGATCAGTAATGATTTTATATTTATCACTCACTATCTTCCTTTGTTGTTTTTAACTTCTTACATCCCTTTATTGTTAAACTAACTGATCCTGGGTATCTTAATAATAGTCCTCTAATATTGCTTTTTGTTTTTACAAAGTTTTGGTACAAATTTCTCTCATCTCTTAAGACCCCTATATTAAACTTTTTCAATTTTTTTCTGTTCCGGATATATGTAACCGACGTACCAAATTTATTTTAAAGTAATAAATATCATTCGTATCCTGATGCGAACACATTTATGCTTCAGATTGATGTGACCCCATTTCAGATTGCCGGAAGCAGTGTTAAAGCTAAAAGATGATGTCATTCTGTTGTTGCTCGAATCTATAGTCGCTGAACTATAATTAAATAAAGATAAAATGTAGACGATAATTACTGGATACTGCAAGTTAGAAGTGATGTAAATTTGAATGTTATTTCTTTTGCAGTATCGAACATCCCAATCGTAGGGGGAAGACACCCACCTTGTAATGTTACCGGTCACCACCCTACCCCCTCCGTTCACGAGTCCTGAGGAGCTTTACCGGAGGTCATCTTTAGACCCTGTAACTGATTATATCTCAGTCATCAGCCAGGCCTCGGTCGGAATGCCGCCGATGTAAATGCCTCGGCAGACATTTACAACAGTAAAATACAAATCAAATTTTGTTTTTACGTAGGCCTCAAACAGACACCTTCCCATCCAACCTAACATGATTCCCTCAATCTAACTGACCGAAACCGCGGAAGCGTGAACCCCACACCTAGTCAGATTTAACAGCACCGTTCGTTACTGTGAATACCTCAGAAAACGAACGAGTTGAAAGTTAAATCAATGCTACACTCATACCAATCAAAATTATGTTTTACGCAACATAGAAATTCAGGCTCACACCCAAATAAGTCGACCAATCTAGGTCACCTACCTAACAGAATGTAACACCAAAAACAAAAGCATTAAATCATTCCGGTCCGCGCAGGAGCCGGGGACAAACCCCGTACCCCCACCCGGTGGCATCATGGAGTTTCGCGCGGTATTACCAAGTCACCGCCACCGGAGGAACAAAGCCACCCCCGGTCGCACGGACTAATATACCCCGGCAGCGCAGCCATCCCCACCAGCGGGAGCTCCAAATCGAATCACAAACAATACCAATATAGCCGTGGCACGATGCCAATGCGCCTACCTCCAACCAATCCATTCCCTAAGCCGGAACCCTAGCCACCTGGGATCTTACCACGATCAAATACCTCGATTAAACTTCCTCTGCAGACCTACACACCTGAAGGGAGCAAAGAAAACCAGCCATTATAGACCACTCCTCACGGATCATCCAGTTAATACGGAGATCCAGAAAGGAATGTATTCACTCAAGTACCCTCACAGCTCGTGAACGTTCGACCGCATATTGGGGACAGACGTAGAGGGCATGGTCCACTGTATCATCAGTCCTACAATCGAGGCATTGACTCGAATTCATCAAACGAAACCTAGCCAAACTCGCCCGAAAGGCACCATGCTCGGAGAGAAACTGTGTGATATACCGATTGGGGGAGACCCGTCCAATCGCACCTAAAAGACACTATAGGAAATATACCGTGCGTGTAGCGACCTGTGGGAGATTCATCCCACCTGACCTGATAGGAGATCTTCAATCTCCTATTTTCGTTCTGACGTCAATAGGTTATTTACCTTGAAAATGTAGCGTTCCTTACGTTCATTAGCCAAGATATCTATTGGTTTGACTCCGGCTATAACACAGACTACCTCCTGCGAAACTGTTCTATAACTGCCAGCAACAGCTAGAAAGAGGAGTCGCTGGGCCCGCAGCAAAATGTTCGCGTAATACCTAAAAGCCAAGCGGTGAGCCCAGACAGGTGCAGCATTAATGACACCTTTGAAAAGGATACGCATGGTGCGGTAATTCAATCCCCAGTCAAGATGAATAACTAACTAGCAGAATGTAACACCAAAAACAAAAGCATTAAATCATTCCGGTCCGCGCAGGAGCCGGGGACAAACCCCGTACCCCCACCCGGTCGCATCATGGAGTTTCGCGCGGTATTACCAAGTCACCGCCACCGGCGGAACAAAGCCACTACCCCGGTCGCACGGACTACCATACCCCGGCAGCGCACACACACCGTTACATTTTCCTTTTTGTTTCAGTGATCGATTAATGTGACTCCAATTTGTTTTTGATGGTAAATTTCGTTTTTATATTCGCGTAGATTTAATTTAATTTTACATCAAAAGCCGATTGACTGTCGATGAAATTTAACATAGTTGCATTAGCTTATTCGAAATTTGATTAGAATCTTTTAGTTGTAAGCGCATTTACCTGGACTGGTCATTAATGTGAATATATACTGCTCTTTTGTAAATCTACTTTTGCCTTTAATTGGTATTTTACAGCCACCTTGGTTTGTGTTTCTTCGTTTTTGGAGATTCTCGTATAACCTCTTGGCTTTGTTTTCTTTTTACATCAGTATGTCACCGGTTACATTCTTTTCATAATTCTTTAAACGGTCTTATTGTTGATATTTTAATAAAATATGTCATTTCTTTGGGCACGCTATTGGCTACTTTTTTCTTGGGTTTTGCGGATGACAGACAACTTTTCAGTTGCTCGTCCACAAAAATTAAAAAGACTCGTAACTAACGTTTCCGTAAATTTCTGTAAAAATGCGAGGCGGTCTCTATTCTGTCATTATGTCGGTAGGGATGAACAGGGTTGTTGTTTGCTAGATTAGTATGATTTTCGCATACTCGTTCTGTCCTACCGTACTGTAATTACTTGTTAAAGTATTAAAACGATCGTTTCAGTCGTTTTTTTCCATGTTGTAAGTATTAAAAGAAATAATTAAGGTTACATCCTTTATTGCAGTTATGCGGGGACCATACTTTCTGCGAACAAATCCCATGTGACTTTTTATTTTGTTTTCGTTAAATAAAGTAATTTTCTTATTCTGAGTCGAACAGTTGACTCGGGGCCGAAATCAAGCTTATACAATTTCGCTGACCACCGATTTAAAAATAATTTCGGCCTTTAAACGCAGTTACATTTCTTTTTACAATATTTATTTTTAAAATATTCCACAGGGAAATTAAAACATACTTGTTATGTGTGCAATGACAGTAATGACGAGATAGCGTTGTAACAAATAATATTTTTATTAAGATCTTATCAGTAATCATTATATAACGTGCACTCTGTGTTTTATCTTTAATATCAGTTATTTCACTTCATCACGCCATGTCACTTCAATACTTCAGACTAAATAATTATTTACATTAACATCCGGTGTTTCGTATAATGTGCATTATATGTTTTCCATTTCCTCACCTTCTTTTTGAAGTTTTCTTTGTAGTTCCAACGCCACCGCGCTTATAATATGTGAAATTTAAAAGAGTGAGTGTATTTTTTTCGGTGTGCATAGCAGCTTTCGTTAATTATTCACTTAATTTTGTTTGCCGTGGAACAAAAATGATGAAAATTACTTGGTGTAAAAACGTAGCTTGAATTTCACGGTAAGTTATTTAATATTATGAAAACGACTAGCAAGGTATGTAAGCAGATCAGTTCATTATTCTAACTGAAGTAAAACATAGCACACATACACATGCACACCCATTTGTTTTACTGTAGGTAAAAGAATGTATTTTCGATGAAACTAAAAAAAAGCACAAAATATAATCACATTTCTCAAACTTTTTAGTGTTTAATTTAAATTTGAACAATTTCTTTTAAATACATTTTTAAATAACTGAAAATATACTACACTAAATGGAAAAGGGGAAAAATACTCCGACTTTAGATAGTGTCATGGAATCTACTAAAGGAATATTGCGCATTAAAGAATTTTTATAAACTCGTTAAAAAATCTACGAAAAAATTATTTTTTTTTATTTTATGACAACCACAACGGTTTTAAGACGACCTGATTCGGGTCCAAGTCATTCGAAATCAGCATATCTATTTTATTATTGCTGTGAACTTTTATTATTGTAGTATTCATAATCACAACACCGGATTATATTTTTCTTATTTATCTTGCCAGAATAATTTCTGAAATCCGAATCCTACTTTTATCTAGAGTTAAAAATTAATCCTAAATTAATAATTTCGCTCCTTTGCAAAATTAATTCCTTCAATAGTATCACAGACCTCGGGTTACAAACTCCTACTCTGATATAATTAACCTTATTTCTGAAAGCAGAATTTTTTATTTAACTATATACGCTTTATGTAATGCCCGCACTTGTTCGAGCGTTTTTAGGAATCTATTTTAAAAAATAAATTAATGTTAATTTTATTTAATTAACAAATATGTTTTAAGAATGGCCTAAGTTGATGAAATAATAGCGTAATAAACTGAAAACTTCACACGAGTACACGCGCATTGAAATACATATCAAATTTTTCCCTGGTATCTCCGGATCAACTTTTTAATGTACAGTTAATTTGTGTTTTTTTATAAACGATATAGCTATTTATTTTACATAAGCTGCTGCACGTGTATAAGATACATGTGCATTTATTTATACTTGCGTAGGTCAAAAAATCAATTCGTTACAAAATAAGAAGCATAATGGCGAATTGGACTGTAGTTGTGTATTACCAAATATTTTGCACGAATTTAATTAACTTTATTAATTTAAAATTGAGGTAGTCGCGTCTTCAATACTCACAGAGTCATTCCTGGTTCACATGTAAGCAATTAGGGTATAATGTGGCTTATTTATTTAGCGGTAATACGTTTCTTAGTAACAAGTAGATGAAATAAAAGCAATTCTGTATTTCTAAAACGCACAAAGAAGCAAATATACGTATATAAAATGTACATCTTAATTTTTAGAAAGTGATAATGTTATAATGTATTAAGAAAAAATAATATATTTTTAAAAAATTCTTTGGTGTTTAATCATTATTCAAAAAACTAACTGGGTGGCAGGCGTTTTATTAATAATTTTATTTTAGGCAGATTAAATATATAGGTACAATATATGACCATTAGGTCATATATTTATGGTGGAAAATAGTTAAAGAATTTTCACTAAATAACTCGGAATACAATATTTTAAAAAATTATCAATTTTACACAATCCCTTTCTGTATTTTTCTGGGTGCACATAGTAAAACTTTTCTAGGTCAAAAATGCTAACGAAGAGAGATTGGACATCAGTCCTAGGCTAAATTAACTCATTCGTTTTGAAAAACGACAGTATTCGGTTAAATTCCCCCGCTGTCTAAGAGGAAGAAAATTTTATATCATATAGACGCGTCATATCTGGTACGTGACGGTGTTTCTTGTTCTTGAAACATGTTTTGGATCAAGGTTTTATCATGGTTTTGCATGATTAGGTAAAAACAATACATTAAAAAATCTATTATAAATCGCCTATTTGATAAATGTCTACAAATTAAATCATTTAAATGAGATTTTGCAATATAGATATTGCAAAAATATACTGTATTTTTATAATTTATAAAAGTAGTAAGTATTTAATAATTTATGCATAAGTTTAATTCCTAAAATGTTAAATATTACTTGATATTCAGCAAAAGAATGAATACTTAAATGATACTTAAAAGCATTGTTTGAAGTAATTATATTGTAAACAAATTAATCAGAAAATCCAACATTACACATGCAAATGTAAATGCATCATTTACATTTTTAATGTAAAGACATTATACATACATTTTTGTTACCGGCCAATGTAAATTAAAATATAAGAAAAAGATTTAATGTATTCTACTGTTCCAAAATGGTGTCCTTTGAGGTGTTTTTGTAAAGTCGGGAACAGGAAAAAGTCGCAGGGACTCAAGTCAGATGAATAAAGTGATTGAGGAACTACTAGAATGTTTTTATTTGCCAAATTCATTAATTGAGAGTGCAGTGTGAGAAAGTGCACTGTCATGATGCAGCATCCAGTTGTCTTTGATGGCTGGTGTCACGCGGGCAACTCTTTTCCGCAGTCTTTCAAGAATTTCTCGGTAAACAAATTGATTTATAGTCTGTCCTGTAGGCAGAAACTCCTTATGGACAATGCCATTACTATCGAAGAAACAAATTGCCATGCTTTTGATTTTTGATTTGCTCATTTTTGCTTTTTTGGGACGTGGTAGATTTGAAGTGTGCAGTCCTTGCTCTGGCGTTTTGTTTCTGGGTTGCACTCAAATATCCAAGATTCATTACCAGCAGTAATACTTTTTAGAAAATCAGGAACAGTTTCAATTGGCCCTATAAGATCGCGGCACACTTTCACCCTGTTATTTTTCTGTTCAACAGTGAGGTTTTTTGGGACCAATTTTGTTCAAAACTTTTGTATGTCCAATTCGTTTGTCAAAATTTGATAAATTGTGGTATGGTTCAAATTCAGTGGTTCTGCAAACATTCTGGCAGTTAATCGCCGGTGCCACCGTATCAAGTCTCTGATTCACTTAACATTGTCTCACTTTTTGACGTTAACGGTCTTCCAGAGCGTGGTCGTCATTTGAAAATGCTTTAAACCATCTAAAAACATGGGACGCTCGTGACAGATCGTCACTCCATACGTCCTTTTCAATTTTGGAAAAGTTTCAGTAGCATTCTCACCGAGTTTAACGTAGAACTTGATTGTACAACGTACAACAAAAACTCGTTTCACGAAAAGTTTGCTTACGTCTCACGTGGCAACAGCAGACTAAAAATATTAATACCTAATATAAATCAGCTGTTGCCACTTTGGCTGCCAAAAAACCTAGCCTCATTACTTTATTTATAGACCTCGTATGTTAAAATGTTAAAATCAGTATTGTTCCTTATACATTAGTTGAAGTACATAATTAAGACATTGAAATTATATTTTATATTAGTATATCGGCACAGTACATACTTGTATAATTAACCACAATATGTCAATATATATTTACAGAAAAAAGGCTCGAAAAAATGCAGTTGTTTTCAACTGTATCCAACATAAAAAAATTCATGTACTTTTACAAAAACTTTATTTTTTGAGAACATTATTCATATATGAAACAAGAATACAAATATATTCACACTCAGTATCTTACAAGGTCAAATCATTAAATGTCATCATCTATCTGAATAGATTTCTTATCAACAAAAAAATGTTATTACTGTACAATATTTTCGAGACTTCCTTTTTAAAAAATGCATGAGAAAGTATGGTAAGGCTATTATGTAATATAATAATCTTATATAATAATTTTTAATTTAAATAAGAGAAAGAAACATCAAAATATCTTATTACATCTATATTAATTTTGACCAATTTACTGTTTTAAATTAAAATATATTTAATTTAATAAAATTTTATTTTATTATTACATTATAATTAATTTAATTTACTGGAATTAAATTTGTACAGCTTATGATTATGCTTTCTTAAGCATACTGAGCAGTTTAGTTTTGTTACAGCAGGGCATGAAAATAACTTCAGCTTTAATTATTGTAGTCAGTTTTATTTGTACTTAAGTAAAATTATGTTTATTTTTCAACAAAGATCCCTCTTACTTTTATGCATTTAGTGCATCTTTTAGCAAAAACCTTTGAATTCCTTCCTCAAAGAAATTTTATGGTGTGCGTAGCAAATTTTGTGCAGCACTTCCATGACCTATTCATTACAACAAAAAATGATTACAACTCTTCTTTTAGTGGTCCAGATCAGGACCAAGATCTTGAAGGTAAAGGATTATTTTGTTTGCCATTATGTAGTCAAGCATTATTCTGAAGCAGGATCACATTTTGAAAGTTGTCTTTGGAAATCATGCTCTTCAAAAAGTTATCGCAGTAGCTCACAGTATTTTCACAATTTACTATTACACTGTTGATGTGAAATGAATAAAAACTACAACTTCCATAAACCCAGAATGTCATCAACAATTTTCCTATAGATGTGTGAATTTTTTATCATAGGAAATGTTTCCAAACTATGGTTTGTTGCCTACTCACAGGATCAAAGTGATATACTCATGTCTCAACGATGGTTATTATCTGCTTCAGAATATAATATTCAATTTAAAAAACTCCTGTTAACAATTACCTTTGTAAATGTTTATCAATTGATGTTAAACCCAGTGATTATAGACTTTTCAAAAGTTTAATTATGGATGATTGGAAAACAATGACCCATGGCATTTAATAAATTTACTGGAAACTTCATCAACTTTAATTTGTTGAATTGTGGATTATTTGTATAAAGTTAGGACATATAGCAAAACAGTCAGTGTTGTGAAATGTGTGTTTGGGAGGGAAAAAATTTTCCGTTATTTTATGATACCCTTGAATTTTTGTTGGTAATATGAGCAAACTTCTTAAATTATGCTATATTTATTTTAGCCACTGTTATTTCTTAACATATCACCCCATATCTGAGGAGTGTCTTCCCAACTCTTTTCTCTTAATGAAATTTCTTAAAAATTTGTAAATATATAAATTTTGGTGTGTTCCCAACCCTTTTTTCTTAAAGAAAATTCTGAACAATTTGTAAATATATAAATTTTGGAGTGGTAAAATCAACAAATTTATAAATAATAGGGCAGCAGCATGTTCAAATTTTGATTTTTCCAGATAGTATGCAGATAAAATCTATATTATTGTATAGAAACAAAGAGGGTTTTTGTTAGTTCAGGATAAACAAAAAACTATTTCATCAATCACAGCCAAATTTTTATTCATGTTTCTTGGTTCTGTCTTTTGCAATTTAGTTTCTTTTTCAGATTTCTATAAAAGCCTGAATTATTTATGTATTTTCTCAAAACCATGAGGATAATGTACAATGCGGGAGTTCAGGGGGTGGAGCCCTCTGGATAGATGGGAATCATGACCAAAGCAAACTTTGAGGTTGTTTAGGATGCCAGCCCACCTGGCAAATTGGGAATGGCAAGCGAAGAAAGCTCTGTGGCCATGGAGTAGGCTCCTTGACCCTGGTGGTCCGGAGGAGCCCCAGGGATTCGCTTCCAGCTAACCTGAGTCCTGAGATAGATTCTGGCTAGACAGATCGGCTAGTATTTAATCAAAAACCATTTTTCGTTCAAATGACAATATGCTAAGTTAGTTTTAAATTAATCCTAAATATTAGATAGCTTGGACTTGTCTAAATTCTGAACAATTACTGTTTATAATTTTCTTAGACAATAAGTCATAACATAAGTAGTGGTATTTGTAATACTTTTTTTATAATACTTTTTTTATGTGTTCACATCAATTTCAATGTATGTTTGTTATTCTTCTAATGCACTGTCTCAGTAAAAAAAGGCTGTCAGCAAAATTTACTATCTAAATTTATCTTTAATAAATTTAGGTAAATTTATTTACCTCTGAAAACTCTGATTTCTGTGGAACACCATATCTTATTATGCCTTGTTCGTTGACATACCTGTACATTCTACTAGTAGTTTGCTGAGTTTTAACCATCAGGTAAGAGCAGAACCAATTGTAGACCATACCCTTATCAAACCGATTGGACTAAGAAATTATGTATACCTGAATTACACATTCACCTCAAAACCTAGCAAGTAATCAGTTTTGTCAAATACTTTCATGACAATAAACAAGTGAACTCACACTTCCATTAATAACATTACACATTTTCTACATGAAATTCATAATGCTTTATCAATATTCAGCCTAATTGTTAATTTCCCCTTAATGAAAAAGTTATGCATTTCCAGAAAAGAGATTGTTCTGTATTTCACAACTTTCCTCAGTATCATAGAGATTGAAAAAGAGCTGCTAATAATCAAATATAGTTCATACACAAACATTGTGTCAAAATACTTTTTACTTAGAGCTGCTATTTTATTTAACCTTTGGAAATTTTAACTAATTAATGAAATCTATATGTGAGCTTAACGTTTGAATAGATGTATTCATAGAATTTGAGCAATAAAGTTCCTCAATGTTTACTAATGTATTAGAATAGTGACTAAAAATAGAAATTATTCTTAATGTATTCATTTTCTTTAAAAGGATTAATGCACAGTTAAATGTGCTGTAGAATTTCAAAAATATCAGGTATGATTAATGGTTACAGTTATGTTTATAAGACAGTTATGTTTAAATAATTATAGTATTTTAAGTTCTGAGTTATGCTTTTAGTGGTATACCGAAACCTCAATACTGATTTCCAACATTGTTTTCAGTATTATTCCTACTCCTGCATTTCCATTATCTGATAGCATGATTAAAATTAAAAAAAAAAAATATTTAGCATAGCTTACAGTGTGTCTTTATAATTAAAATGTTAATTGGAAAGTGAAGTAACGGTATCATTTGTATTTTGAATTGTACATTGTCAGTATTATTACCAAAGACATAAATTGCAATTAATTTTGTATTGCTATTCCTTAATTAATATGCTATAATTTATACATAAAGAATAAATAAAACATTTTTACTAAAGAAGCTGCTGTAATCTATTAGAGACTTATCTTTAATCAACATAGTTAATCTTTATTTTAAATATATTGAGTCAATTTCATAATTCTAAAACAAATCTCTGGTGATTTTCTTGGTCACATTTCTGTACCAATTATGAAAGGGATGTAAAATAAGAATTTCAGGTTATTATGAACTGAATTGAATTTAAAATATAATGTATATTTTACTTAGAATAAAATATTTACTACTTCATGGAACAGCCTCCATTGTTGATAACAATTGTTGTATTGGTTGAAGTATGTATACAATAGGAATTATTAATTGCTGATTTTTTTTTTGTGTCAGGGAGACATGTACTGACAACAAAACCTATACTACCTTAACCAGTTTCGTCTACAGTTTCTGTAGAACTTTCTTCTGTGATAGGCCAATAACCCTTGATTTTTGAGCTTTATTCAGTTATTTTTTTTATAAGTGTTATTTTTTTACGAGTACAAGAGAAGCAGAGTTTCACCATATTTAATTTGGTGGAATAAAATTTAATTATGCCAAAGAAATTAAAAAATATATGTAAAGAAATAAACATTAATTTTACCACAGACCTATTTACATTTTTGTTCCTTACAACCTATCTAGATTTTCGGTATGAAAGTCTTGGATAGAATAAGGGATTCTTCTATTATATTTATATTTTTAATTATTGTAATTATTAATTATTAATATATTAATTATATTATATTAATATTTATATTTTAATTATTAATTTGTAATAATATACATTTAATTATACACACACTAACTTTTTTTGATTAAAGATTTAACTGATGCTTTGAACTGTAAGTAACATATGTTGTACGAATATATATATATATATATATATATATATGTTACCATGTCATTGAAATTATTTTATAAAATTTCTTTATTACATCTTTTCCTGCGCTTTCAATAACACGGTTTTGTTTGGCTGTTTGAGAGTATATTTTAATACATTATTTCTTAACCGTAGCTACTCTATCAGATAATTTAACTACGTTAAGTAAGTAATGTGATCGATTACCGATAGAAATGGACAATTATTGTAGCACAGTATTTCCTTGATATCGGTGGTTTTCTTAAACACAGTTTCGGCTTTATGTGACCTTGTAATTACGCCGAAAGTATTTAAAAAATGAGTATATCAATACTGTTTAAAAAAATACATATCCGTCTACAAAAATGTTTCCTTCATTTAAAAATTCTTGAAAGAATAACGAGATTTCAATATATTATTGCGCTTCGATGGAATTATGTCTATCTGGCCGAAGTGAAGCCGCTCGGCTCATGCTCGGGGTGCTTCGGACCTCAGTAATGAGTTAAATACAAAATCTGTTGCTAGGAAACAAAAGAGGCTTGCCAAATGGTTTGTTTAAGTCAACTTATACCTTTAATATGATTGTAGAGATGTCTTGAAATTTCTCGAATCGAATCGAATCGAACCGACGATTTAATCTGAATCATGAGAAAAGGTTTGGTTTTCCTAGTTAAAACTATTGCTATTTGATTTTTAAACCGAACCTGAATAGCCGTGATATGCCACGTAAATACAGATGGTGCCATTTCATTTGGCTTGTGGTGAGTGGGAGCAGTGTAAAAATACAAACTTAGTAAATTACTGTAGACCAGCTTTTTCTTTGTCTATGAACTTAATAACGTTAAACGCGAGACGTATGTGCTTGACTGCGAAGACTTTTGTTGACTTGCCATCTTAACACTCAATTTCCATTGTAAAAACAGGGAATATTTATTTGTTTTTATTGGTAATATAACACGTCTACTAATTACACGCCTGTTTTAGACTTTCAACCCATAAATCTACGACTCACGCCTGTGAGTCGACGAACAGACACGCGTGAGTCGTAGATTTATGGGTTGAAAGTCTAAAACAGGCGTGTAATTAGTAGACGTGTTATATTAGCAATAAAAACAAATAAAGTTAGTCGTATTCATTACTTAAACCAAATAATTGATGTAAGGAAATGTTATTTACTTGTACTTTAAAGTACGAGTACATTGACTAAGAAAACAATTGTTCTTATTACAAAATAACAGGGCAAAAGATAACATTTATTGTACAAAAATAGCCGTATTAAACAGAAGAAAAACTATATTAAACATTGAAATTAAAATAATCCTTTAATTCATTAATATAAAATTAATATAAATAAAATCTAAGAAATAATATAATGTTATGTAACACTATCATGATATGCATCTGCGTCCATACACAGAAAATAATGTTTAGAACAGCAATTTAATCTTACGGCAGAAGTCGCAGTTACTTTACTAGTACTACTGGAACGTGACTGTACAGAGAAGTACTTCGTAAACTCTCCAAATAAGCTCCTCGCCTTGACTAGTATTTTATATTCAAACTTTTTTAATTATTGTTTTTGATACATAAATTCATGTAACTTGCATAATATAATCTTACTCAAGAATTATTATTATTATTTCCCGTATCTTTTGTAGTTATCTTGTATGAGCCATTAAAATCTGAACGTTCATTTCTTCATTATAAAAAAAAACGTGAAAAATATTAATTACCATATTTTTCACATTATTGTTTTAGTGCTGAGATACTTGAAAACGTTCCATCTAGATATTAATACATTTCGTATCCCAGTTCCGAATTTCGGTTCAATGAAATTTTAAGCGCACAATTATCAAAACAGCAATTATCATTCACTAAATCCAAATTGAGATCGCAGCTATATGAAATAATTAAAATCAACAGCCTGAAAAGAGTGATAAAATAAATTAAATTTTCTTTCTTATTGTAGGTTTACAATATTTATGTTATGTACTACAGTATATGTTTTATCTATTTAACATTCTGGCTACATGAAGTCGAAAACGAAAATACTGAGCGCAGCCCTCACTACAAGAGTCGGAAAGGTTACCGTGTTTTGATGGTTGAGCTTTAAAATACGATATTGAGTCTTTAACAATGGAAATTGGCTGGGTTGGTAAAACATTTTTGAGGCTCGGTAGTTCTAATTTTAAATTGTTAACGAAAATGACCTGACCGAAAATAAAGAAATAATAAAAAAAGACTAAGTAATTTGTGCAGTAGGAATTTATTTTAATATTTCTCTACGATTAATTTCTTGCTAATTTTCATCTCTTCATACTAGTTTAGCGAAAATGAATAAACAATGTAATCCACTTTAATTCAGTTTTAAGACTACCAGCTAATTCAGTTTTAAGACTACCAGCTACCATCCCGAACTGAATGTGACTGAAGATCTCGTCATAAGTGAAATCTTATAATAAAGTGCAACTTCTGTGAGAGAAGTTTGAAAGCTTGACTCCTTTAAAATTGTAAATTGATATGTGAACTATTTAAAATGATGGGAAAATATTTGTCATACAGAGATAACTAATGAAGTTTTATTGATAATACCGCAATAAATGTTGGTGGAAATGAAGATATTCTATGATTGGTGTGCAAAGTAATCAAGACTTGCTAGGAATTAACAATGGACTATTTACATTGGCTAACAATTAAACATATAGTAGGATACAGTTTTCGGTATTGTGTTGATGTCAAACAAATTCGTTGTGATGGCAACAGTAATGCAGCGAGCTTTCACTGTTAATTTCTACAATACTACATGAATAAAACAGAACTCTTGAAAAAATTTCCATACATTATTTCTATACAAATCCAAATAAGTTTTAAAAGCACTTCTTTGCGGTTTGCTAGTTCTTTGCTGTGCCATACTAGGCTTCTGACATTTTGGTAAAAACTAGAATTCTACTCAATTTTTTTCACCTTTTCTTTTTTTAAATTGTCATCTATAAATACTGTATCCAAATGACATAAATTTCCCCATCTGTATCTATTATTACCAGTGTGTTTTATAAAGAAGTAGCAGCATTAGATAAGTTGACTCCGGTCAAGAGGTGTGTAGAATTGACACATCCTTTCTCCTTTAGATGTGTAGAAAACATTTAATATTCACGATGATATAAAAGATTATGCTTATAGATACAACTACTTTATTATTATTTTATACTTTAATAATAATAATACTTTATTATTTTATTATTAATTTTAAATACTATATTGAGCTTAAACTATTGTAATTGACGTATACTTATCTGTTTTTCCTTTTATAGAGCTGAAATTTATGTTACTGTAAAGGAATGGAAGAAATTCATAATAATTTAATAAATTAATGCAAATAATTATTAGAATTGATAGTAATAGTCTTCTTCTAAAAGAAATTTTCTGTGTTTTTATTAATATTTAGATTATATAAACCTTAAAATTTCTCTACTATGAATATTCTTTCATAATTTTTTTTGAGGTAGGGCCCTTCCTACCTCACACAAACCCGCTCCGTCGCAGACTGAATTTTTAAACAAAATATACGTTACTAAGGTATTGCATTAACAATATAAGATTTATGAATTGTTTTTTATTTATTTTATAACTCAATTTCACTAGGCATTTTTTTTAACAATTAAAACATTTTACAATTAAATTCGTATTTTAGAAAAAGAATTTCGGAAAATATTTAATTTTAAAAATCTTAGGAACTTTATGGCTAATGATAATCACACTATACAAATAATTAATCTTTTAAGTATGGATTTTTTTAAGGTTTAAAATGATTTGACGTAATTTCCATCTTCAGAGAAAATTATAGATTTTTACCGGTCATTCCAGGCTACTCAAAGAAAATTTCACTCAAATCAAAACAAACATCCCAACAGTGAATAAAAATTTATTTATTAATGACATCCCCGTTGCGGCTTCTCCCGTGCTATATTGTTACTTGTGTTTCTCATCGCGGTCAATTTTTAAAAATTTTATATTTTGTAATCAAGAACGGGAGGCAGGTGCAGCCAATTGCATCGCATATACAGTAACAGTGGCAGATGGTGTTCTGGTTGAGCTACGCATCGAATAGCGTCGCAGTCCTTAAAAAAACTTCAAACAAATTCAAAAACCTCGAAAATGTTTTTTAGATATTTTTTACAAGCCCAAATCTACTGAATATATCGTTTGTTATATTCGGAAATGGGGAAAATTTGCAATCATTATTCAAAATTTTTTATCTTTCATCACTACTTTCAAGGTCGAATTTAAAAAAAAATTAAAAATTGAATTTTAGGTGTTCACATGAAGATTACAGACACACCAAAAATCAAGTTATCTTCATTTGTTACCAAGAAATTAAAAAATACAAATTTCATTTTTACTCTTATTTTAACGATTTAAACTCGGAATTTTGAAAAAAAATCCTTTCATAGTGTGCACTACACTGTAAGAACATGTTTACAAATTTTCATCAATTTATTTTTAGTAGATTTTGATAGGTGTTAGTTAATTATGAATCACTCACGATATGTTATTTTATATATACAAATAAATAACAGATATTATCAGTTAATAAAAGTAGTTAAAAATGTAGTATCAATCTTGTCATAATAAAATCTCACTTTTTACGTAAATTATAAAATAGATTAAGAATATTTTTGAAGAAAAAAAAATCTTTTTCAGAAGTACATGAAACCGTTCACACTAAGGTATTCTATGTATCTACGGATAAAAATTTGTGTTTACTTTATGATGAAAATAAATTTAATTAAATAGAAATTTATAGCTTCCAGTTTAAACTGAGATTGAGTTTAGAAGAAATAAACATTTGCTGTTTATACATAAACAAATAAAGTTTTGTAAGTAATAAGTATGCATGAGTTCAAAATACATGCGGGTTCAAATCAAAAATTTAAAGATATTAGAAACTGGGAGAAAATAATAGCTAGTGAGCCAGTTTTGAAATTTGACAATAATTTAGTGTCTCAGTACTTCAGCCTTTAAGGAACTTATTCTACAAAGTCGAAATTAATCTTCTGGCGTTATCCATTCTTCCGATTCTGTTTCTAGAAAATTATTTTTTTAGTGCACCTACTACCTTTAAATTACCATTTAGTCATTGGCTAATTCTAGCTAAGGTTAAATTCTAGCTAAAGTTGGTTAGTTCACCTCTGTTTGGTTTAACACACGTTCCGATTACTGTGTTGCATAGAGAGGCGCGGCCAAATTATTGAGAATACCGTTAAAAAAATATTTAAGAATAATTTATAGGTATAATTTTTCAAATGAAGGATCTGAAAAAATAAATTTCATATTATATTTACAAGTTCTATAAGCTTCGATGATTATTTATTATAAATTTTAATTAATTAATTTTAAATGTAGAATTTGTATCTTCAAACCTAAGGCTTGAAAGTATATCATCACTGTTACTCATCACACAATAGTTTCAATTCACTTCAGTTTTTACCTTTTTATAAGGTGCAGAGACCGAAAAGTGCAACAAGCCCTTTGCGTCTCTGCGGACTATAGAACTGTGTTTTATATACAAATAATTTTACATTTTTAATGTTACGATTGCTAAACTGTTCGCATAGTAATACAACATACGAGTGAGTATACTGGTACTGCCACTCTATAAAAAACAAAAAAAAAAAAAAAAACAACACGAGCGCGAGGGTCTTATTTGGTTATCTTTTAGAATGGTTTGCAATATTTTTTTATCTTAGATTTACATAAAACCTTATTTATTTTATTTTAAATATATTAATTAATTTTTTTTAAATTCACTGCTGCACAAAAAATTTACAGAATCCTCCACGTATTTTAAAGGTTATAATACTTATGAAGGTTACAGCATAATATTACGTAGTTAATTAATTTACATATAAAAACATCTTTTATATGTACTTTTTTAATATTTTTTCTGATTTATACATGCAGAATTATATTCTTTGTGTTATTATAGATAAGACAAGACTTTAATTTATTAAATTAAATTATTCTAAAATCTATTTGTGTAGTGAAGATACTTGACACTGTGTACTACAGTAGAATAAGTGAAGGGACACGAGTCGGTTTCTTAAATCGGGGATTTCTCGCTACCCCGTGATCCGTTTTTACCTTTCTTCTTCTTTCCCCATCCCCTTTTCTTCCCCCCTCAACGAATTTAATTTGGGGATTTCTTGCCTTCCGTGGCCCGATTTGCAGCCGGTTCTTTACCTTCCTTTTTTTCCTCTTTTAATTCCTTACCCCGCTTACCCACTTTTTTAATCGGTTTCCGTTTTACATTTACCGTCTTATCGTTTATCGTTTTACATTTACCATTTTATCGATTATCGTTTAACATGGTTTTGAGTTCCACAGCCTTTTTTGGAGATTAGAGTCAGTTCAGCCGTTCTGTTATCCTAAAAAATAGTTAAATGAAGCAGATGTCAGCAACAGCAAGCTTTTCAATATGCTTACTGTTCCAGAGACTCTACGACAAGTGAGTCAGCTGTAAAACAGAAAGTGGTTCCTAAAGACAGTGGTGTTGAAAGAATCCGTCTTCTCGGAGAGGGAAAAGGATTTAGCAGTTATTTTCCATCTGGCAAAATCGAAGAGTAGATTCTCGGAGTCCATCTTCAGAGCGGCTCCGAGAATTAAGGACTTGGCTTCGGCGGAACAGTTGAAGGTAGGTCAACTTCTCGCCTGTACGGAGATGGCCACAATTATTCAAGATTAGGTGGAAGATTTCTTGAGGAGGTTGTTCATTTTGGTGATAGGCTCATTGATCGGGTAGGGGAACATCCTCCATTTAAGGAATGGAATTGGGGAGATATTTCTGCAAGCAAATTAGGATGTAATCTTTGGAGTAGGAATTCAACTGGTAGGACGTTTAACTGGTCGGTCACAGTCTTTTAAATGTTCTCTAGAGTTTTAAAATTACGTTCTTTTAAGACATGTTTCAATTTCGGGAAAAGGAAAAAGTCATAAGGAGTCAAATCAGGTGAATAGAGGGGGGGGGGGGTTGAGGAACCGTAGGAATGCGTTTTGAGGTCAAAAATTCCCTGATGGAAATTGTCGTTTGACACGGCATATTGTCATAATGAGCATCCACTTGTCTGCAATGTCTGGTCTCACGCGAATCACTCCTTTCCTGAGCCTTTCAAGGACACCTTTGTAAAACACTTGGTTGATAGTTTGTCCTGGAGGAACAAATTCTTTATGCACGATATTGATTTGAAAAGCAAATCAATATGGTTTTGATCTTTGATTTACTCATTCGACATTTTTTCGGTCGAGGAGATGACGGAGTGTGCCACTCTTCGCTTTGCCGCTTTGTTTCAGGATCGTACTCAAATACCCAGGCTTCATCACGTGTGATCACACGATTGAAGAATTCTTGGTCATTGTCAATCCTTTCAAGAAGATCAACGCACACGTTTCTTCGATTGTCCTTCTGTTCCGTTGTGAGGTTTTTCGGCACCAATTTCGCACAAACCTTTCGCATGTCCAAATTGTCTGTCAAAATTTGATATACGGTGAAAGAGTTTAAATTTAACTGTTCACTCATCATCCTTATTGTTAAATGACGGTCTGATCTTACAAGAACCCTCACACGCTCAACGTTTTCGTCAGATTTTGAAGTTGAAGGTCTCCCTGCGCAAGGTTGATCTTCAACGTGTTCTCGGCCTTCGAAAAATGATTTGTGCCAGTGGAAACTTGTGCTCTTGAGATAAGCAATGTTCCCCATGGGCCTGTTTCAACTTTTCAAAGGTCACACTCGCGGATTCCCCAAGTTTAACACAAAACTTGATGGCACAACGTTGCTCTAAATTCCGATACTCCATTTTCGTAATACACAACAAAAAAAACTTCACTGATAGCGCTGTCAAAAATAATGTGTTGGCTGAACGGAGTTAAAACTCGTACTGAGCATGTGGAAGGGGTGACCAAACCGGTCTCGCACAAACCGGTAGACAGACCGGACCGGAGTTGCCAGATCGTTCGCAGTGTTACCAATCTCATTACTTTTCTCACACACCTCGTATGATATTAAAAACAACTAGTTTATGTTATTAACGCTACTGATGATTCACAAGAAGCTGCAACGTAAGGGAAAACTCCCCACGGGAATGCTATTCTGGTAGACTTCAATAACTCTGAGGGCCTGTTACATAATCTACAACTGGCAGAAGATTCAGGATTTACGTTAAGGAATAATACATCAATTTCTGACGGTTTAGTTAACGGGGCTAAGGAAATTGTAAAAAAATTCAAATGGCCTGCCCTACGAAGGGACAAACTGGAAAGGGATGAGTTACCAAAAGGTGTATCAATAAAATTTGATGATGAAACAATAGCTAAAAAATGAAAGATGAAGATAGTTGTGTACTTGTTACATGAGTAAGTACAACGTTTCAATCTAATAAAGGATATGGAGATGTAGAAAGATTTATGATACCTTTAATTTTAAGCTGAGCTGTTTTTTTTTTGTCTTCAGTCATTTGACTGGTTTGATGCAGCTCTCTAAGATTCCCTATCTAGTGCTAGTCGTTTCATTTCGGTATACCTCCTACATCCTACATCGCTAACAATTTGTTTTACGTATTCGAAACGTTGCTTGCCTGCACAATTTTTCCCTTCTACCGGTCCCTCCAATATTAAAGCGATTATTCCAGGATGCCTTAATATGTAGCCTATAAGTCTGTCTCTTCTTTTAACTATATTTTTCCAAATGTTTCTTTCTTCATCGATTTGCCGCAACGCCTCTTCATTTGTTACTTTATCCACTCACCTGATTTTTAACATTCTCCTATATCACCACATTTCAAAAGCTTCTAATCCTTTCTTCTCAGATACTCCCATCGTCCAAGTTTCACTTTCATATAAAGCCACGCTCCAAACATATACTTTCAAAAATTTTTTCCTGACATTTAAATTAATTTTTGATGTAAACAAATTATATTTCTGACTGAAGGCTCGTTTCGCTTGTGCTATTCGGCATTTTATATTGCTCCTGCTTCGTCCATCTTTAGTAACTCTACTTCCCAAATAACAAAATTCTTCTACCTCCATAATCTTTTCTCCTCCTATTTTCACATTCAGTGGTCCATCTTTGTTATATCTACTACATTTCATTACTTTTGTTTTGTACTTGTTTATTTTCATGCGATAGTTCTTGCGTAGGACTTCATCTATGCCATTCACTGTTTCTTCTAAATCCTTTTTACTCTCGGCTAGAATTACTATATAATCAGCAAATCGTAGCATCTTTATCTTTTCACCTTGTACTGTTACTCCGAATCTAAATTGTTCTTTAACATCATTAACTGCTAGTTCCATGTAAAGATTAAAAAGTAACGGAGATAGGGAACATCCTTGTCGGACTCCCTTTCTTATTACGGCCTCTTTCTTATGTTCTTCAATTATTACTGTTGCTATTTGGTTCCTGTAAATATTAGCAATAGTTCTTCTATCTCTGTATTTGAACCCTAATTTTTTAAAAATGCTGAACATTTTATTCCAGTCTAGGTTATCGAATGCCTTTTCTAGGTCTATAAACGCCAAGTATGTTGGTTTGTTTTTCTTTAATCTTCCTTCTACTTTTAATCTGAATCCTAAAATTGCTTCCCTTGTCCCTGAAAATTACTTTTCCTGAAACCAAATTGGTCTTCTTCTAACACTTCTTCGAAAATATTACACACCAGTTTGTATAATCTATCAATCGCTTCCTCACTTGCACTGCGCAGTAATTCTACAGGTATTCCGTCTATTCCAGAAGCCTTTCTGCCCATTCAAATCTTATAACGCTCTCTTAAATTCAGATCTGAATATTGTTTTTACCCCTTTCATCCTCTTCGACTTCCTCTTCTTCCTCTATAACACCATTTTCTATTTCATTTCCACCGTATAACTCTTCAATATATTCCTCCCACCTATCGACTTTGCCTTTCGTTCTATAAATCGGTGTACCATCTTTGTTTAACACATTATTAGATTTTAATATATGTACGTCAAACATTTCCTTAACTTTCCTCCATGCTCCTTCTATTTTACCAGTGTTCATTTCTTTTTCCACTTCTGAATACTTTTCTTTAATCCACTCTTCTTTCGCCAGTTTGCACTTCCTGTTTATAGTATTTATTAATTGTCGATAGTTCCTTTCACTTTCTCCATCACTATTCTTATATTTTCTACGTTCATCGATCAGCTGGGCTGTAACAGTGCACAAATTGCAAGGTACAATTACAAGTAGAGCTGTAGTAGATATGGGGAAAAAGCATTTCCAAAAGAACAAGTTTATATTGTTCTAAGTCGAGTCAGGAGCTTAGTTGATTTAACCTTGAGTGAAACGTAAAGTACTGAAGAGCTCAGACAATAAAAAAGTACTCGCTGAAACGGAAAGTTGAGAAACCTTTCCTGCACAGGATTGAATAATGTGCTACACTCCGGTCAATGCGTCAATACGTTGATTACTCATGACATATTAACAGTGTTACGTGTATTATAAAGAAATTTAGTTGTCCGACCTCGCGAGAAACCGCAAAAGACCATGTAATGTGATGCATGTATATTCACGTATAATTATAAGATTTCCACTGTCTCTTCCGATGCTGTATATTATAAATAATGCATATTGGGTTTGAAAGGTTTAAGTCGAGATATCTCAATTTTTGATGATTTTATTAACGGTGATACATATCTTGTGCTACATTACCTGCCTACAGAAGACCACATAACATCATCTAACGTGACGCATACATATAGAATATCAGGATTCCCACTGTCCCTACTTACCTGGCGGACGGCGAAAAAGGTTTTTTGTCAATTTTCAGAGCGATATATTGTACCTATAAACCTTTTTCAACAACATGGTACCACCGCAAAAAGTAGCTGCCTCGATTGCAACAAGATTTATTTCAATCGATTTAAAAGGAAAAAAGTACTCTCGAAACAAACACAAAACAAAATATACGGGTCGAATACATAACCTCCTTTTTTGAAGTCGGTTAAAAATAGAGAATTTAAAAACCTTCATAATTTCTTTTATATATATTTTTTAAATTTCTTTTAATTTATCCTCTGTATTACAATTAATCTAAAGATGTGTAATCAGGAAATGAAGCAAGTGATTATTAAAACTTTAAAATTCCGAAAAAATTCCCTTTTAATTTAAATAAAATATGATTTATCGTAAAATCCTTGATACTGGACACTAATAAACGAGTTTAATGTACTTATTATTTTATGAGTTATTTATTAAGTCTTCATTACAAAACTGAAACTACTGTAATGCATTTCTGAAAGTTTCACAGCTACAAGGAAAATTTTGTTCACCCTCTTGCTCATATTTATTGTAAAATGATATTTTATTTGCCATTTTTTTTAAAATTTAAAAGTATTTATACATGTGTAGCTCCCATTACTGCAACATACCTTTAAAGTTTGTGTTAAAGCTGGTCTTATTTCGGTTCCTAACCAAACCATTTTAATATATATATATTGAAATGTGTATAAAATAATATATACATATATATTAAAATGTGTAAGTACTAATTTACATTGCCTTAAACTGTAATACATTACAAATAGCCTTTATCGATTTTTACTGAAATTATTGATTGACTATTATTGTCTGTTAAAATAACATCAGGTTTTGAGCAATTAAAATACTAGCAGCATTCGTAAAAATAAAATCTTTATTATTAAATTGAGGAATCTACATTATTAACATGAGTAGTTCGATTTATTGTCTCTAAAGTTAACGGTAGCAACATCTGTTATGATATATACTAGCAGCAACAATAAAATTAAATCGCTATGGACGATCTCTGTGGCGGTGTAGTGGCGTCTCAGTCTTTCATCTGGAAGTCCTGGGTTTTAATCCCGGTCAAGCACGGCATTTTTGATGCGCTAAAAATTTCCGTTGTCATAGGAATAGCACCAAGAACATCTGCAGTAATCAGAAGAACATCAAGGGATAACAAAACAATTAGATAAAATTAAGTCCAACTGACGTGCGAAGTGCATATGGGAAAAAATCTAAATCAAAAAATTCCAAATTAATATTTTTAATGTAGTCATTGTAACATTGTCATTGCCAATGTGGTCAAAAATCAATTCCGCTCTAAATTTTGAATAATAATTTATTTTAGATGAAAAAGTACGGAATTTTAACTTCATGCCGGATGCATTAAAACCCCTGAGAACCAGCAGATCATACTTGATAGGATCGAAACTTATTACATCATTAAAATAATACTTCAACACATGTGGCGACAACAACGGGACAAAATAATGATAGCCGATAAATAAACTCTTACTTCCAGCTCACGGAATCTCAACCCAAACGGATTCTGGAACAAGCTTTAAATCACTTTTCCAAACAAACACAAGAGATAAAGTTCTCAATGGAAATCAAGGAACCACCGCCGTGAGATTAATGAAACTTCATAGTTACGATCGGCTCTATAAATCTTAGAATAAAATCTTACGATAAAAGAAAGATTTCATGGTAATTTTCAAGCCAAGTCTCAGTTATGGCTACGACATGCTACTCAAATCCCAACAACGAAGTGTTTCTTCTCAGTTTGTGCGTAAATCACGAATATTTTGATACAGGATAAAAAATTCCGTAAGGAAGAAGAGATAATCGCACCATCCTCCGCTGGTGTAATAGTAGAACCTTTTAGAGCACAAAAAAGTGGCGAAATTAAGCCACCACATGGTCAGACCTCATTTTCATTAATCTTCCCAAATTCAGTACTCAAGACTTCAAAATGAAAAGAATTATATGGTCGAAAACAAGTCCTAAGTTTTGTACATTTCAAATGAGTAAGACCCAAACCCATCACCCAGAATATTTCTTTCGGTGACCTCAGTATTAAACTAAGAAACAAAAAGTGCTGTTTTTTTTACTTTATCTATATTTCGAGTCATAATCTGGTAGACAAGGTATATCTTTGTTGAAAGTTTTCCAAATAATACAGACTTAGTATAAGATTTTCGCTTTCCAAGGGAAGCGGCCTTAGGTGCAATGTGTCCTGATTCAACGTTTGTAGTACGATACATTTTTTTATGATTCTTCTTAACAGCTGAAGACCATGATGGGTCATTCTCAGAATTAGAAACAATGGCAATTGTACAAGGAGGTAAAAAAGTATTAAATTAGTATTTTAATGAAAACCATCTTGTCATTACATGATACATAAACATTATTAATATGAGTGTCAGATATACTTACTAGTCATGATGCACAACATGATCACTCGCGTCAGAAACAATAATACTTTCACTGAAATTGTCTTTACATAACAATAATAGTTATAAAAATATAGTTATTATTTGTAGAGAAACGTTTAGTGGGAAAATTCCAGTATAATTAAACTTAAATTAATAAATCACTTATTCACTAAATTTACGTCTTTCATGATTATTTTATTAATGTACTGGCTCATAAGGTAAAGATATTATAATTATGAATTTACTTGGGAATTGAAATTTGAATTAATTTTTTTTTGTCGTTAATTCTCAAGAGTTTACCAGTATGTGCCGATTTTCTCTTAAAAAAATGAAAAGTAGATATTTACGCTATAATTTTCACTTTTATTACACACTTTACTATTGAAGTATAAGCAGAATCGATATAAATTTAGCATTCGTATTTTAATGAGATTATTTTTATTGAGTAAAAAATAATTTAATTGATTTTGTACGTAGATTCCTGCACAGTGATGTACTAGCGTCTTTCTCGTTATAAAAGATATGTAGAAATCGTAACCGTTGAAAATTCGGGAATGAAATACGATAAAAAATTCAAAAAAGGTAACCGTAAAAGGAAGAAATTCTGTTTTTCACCGTCATCGTCCTTAGTACGTCCACGCGTCGATTAATAAAATACAATATTTTTTAAGCAAGCGATAGTTTTTTATGTAATTCTGCGTTTTTAAAGTTTATCAAATTTAAAGTTTTATTTTTTTCTGAAAATCGGAGATTAATATATCTTATTAAGTGAAATGTTGAAGTCATTTAAAAAAGAATAATTTATGTTAAAATGTCAATTAAGAGATGTAAATTAAATTATTTTACGCTATCCATCATTCTGTAAAAAACACCAACTCTAATTAACCTTATTGAAATAACAGTATTCATACAAACAGTAGATTTTAGTTTCCTTTTGTTAGGCTTCTATCCAATATTTCGATTAGTATAACCTACTTGAAGAAGAATACTTATTTCAGTAAGTAAGGATAACGCTGGATTCGAAATCTTTGGCCCGTTTAAGAGGAAATACATTTAATCTTAAAAAATATTATACAAATCCCTGTTTTCCAGCTTCCTGTAATAAATATAAGTTATTGTACTCTTCTCTGTAAAAAAAATAAAATAAACTTTATTGAAATTCCTGTTAGTACAACTTTAAATAGATACTGTTTTATATTTCAATGCGGCTGGATTTTGTAGGATTTAGCTGTAGAAACCGTCCTCTTTTAGGTTCCCGGTTCAAAAGTAGACAATTTTTTTTTTTTTTTTTTTAGTACTAGTAAATGACAAGCGTTTAACAACAAACGATTAATTAATAAGTGAAACATTTTGTAGTTTTAGCTGTGTTAATGTACCGGTTCTGAAATTAAAATTGTTGTCTAGTACAAAATTGATGTGTAGTTGTCTTGTTATTAGTCTTTTCTAATTTACAATTATCTTGCTTTATTTGCTATTTTTTTTTTGTTTCTGTTAATTTTTTAATGATTATTTTAATTTTGAAGGATTTTCATTTTACGTATTTAGTTAACTCATGCTTTAATAAAATTAAAAAAAATATTTTTATTATATCTCGCTTTATTACATCGCAAATCAGTTGTTTAACAGCTAATTTTCGATGTACAAGGTTCTGAGATTCAAATCCTAGTAAATGTTAATCGCTTTTATACTGATTGTGTAGTGCGGGGGGGGGGGGGATTGCTTATTGTTCATCAGTTGAACAGATGTAATGTAAACATTAAGAAAATTAAACGATATTGTAGTTTTAATTAGTCATGGTCTACTGTACTGCCCATCAAACATAACTAATACAATACAATGGTAAGACGTAACAACCATTTTTTTCCCATACTAAAAGATTAAAAAGCTAAGTCACTAAATATGATTTATATTTGCGGTCGTTATAAAAACAACTATGGTGGTAGTAATTACTGCCATAAAAAAAATACGGGATAAAATGAAACTTAAAGAACAGAAATATGTAGAATTGCATCTATTTAATTTTATTCCTGACCATGCCTAGCCGGGATACGAACCCGTGACCTCCGGATGAAAGGTCGAGAAGCTACCACTCGTCTCGATCGACATGTTTAAGTTTAATTGTTAAAAAAGGTATACTAAATATCTATCTTTACAGAGATAATGTGAAGCAACTTAACTAAGAAACCGATTAAGTGACACCAGAGATGTTAACAACCGGAATGGAATGGAAAGTTGGCGGGAGTTTATTACTCCCTACTTTATCGCAGAACCTGGACAGAGTCCCTTGCTGCTGAGTGATTCTATCGGGCGTGTTTTTGAGGTTTATTTTTTAGTTAGCGGGTCTAATTTTTTCAAGTTTTCTTTATTATTATTTAGTATTTTAAGACGGATTTAATTGCATTCCAAATTAACAACCGATTGAATCAATAATGGTTTTAATTGAACTTCGTGGAATCTTTAATGAAAGCTGTTTGTTTTCATGGTACGCCTCCGTGGTTTTTTTTTTTTTACAGATAGAATGGATAATAGACATTTTTTTATCTTAACATATTATTACTGCACGTAAAAACGTTCTTTTATAAAATGAAACTTACTATTACGTTTTGTGCGTATATTGAAAGGTTTCTTTAACCTCCGGGGTCAACCGTTAGGTATTGCTTCAAAGGATGAGATGAATGATTTATAACGTCTGTGGAAATGCCATGCCTGACCGGAATTCGAACCCAGGAACTCCGGATGGCCGAGACGCGACCACTCGCGCCACGGAGGCCGGCCAGAACGTAATGTTAAAATAAATATTCCATTTAAATTTTCAGATCACCTTTAAGGTTATGCAGAAAATTATTTTATTATAAAAGTATAATATTTTAAAATAAAATTACCCAGCGTACGATTAAAATTCCATAAATAATTAAATTCTGTTACCGTCTTTAAATTAAAAACATTCCCTAAATTTATTATTTTTATAATTGAATTTGGTTATTAAACAACTATAGTCGTAATTACTTTCCTGTTTTCGTTTTTATAAATTAGTTTCTAATTTTGAAGGACGTAATTCAAATTACCCTTTTGTAATAAAAAAATTACAAGGTCGTTTCGTGCGATTTACTCTTCTAATACAAAACCTTATGCAAATACGTGCTTTCTTAATAAAAGCAAATCACCTTTATAACTTGTTAATTATAAAAGGAAAATCGAAGTAAACATATATTTTCCATAAAATTGAAAGGAAAATTTTACTATCGATATTGTGCAGAAAAACAGTAATTAAAAATAATTACATCTTAATAATGATCGAATAATCGGTGATAGAGTTGTAGTCCTACGTATGAATTGTAATGTACTATATTTTTCGTTTGCCGTTTCGTAAATTATATTTCCTTTAATTTTTTTATAATTCACATTAAGAAAAATACAAGTATTTATACCCTACAAATCTTCAGAAGGCCGATTAGTATCCTGTTTTATAAACAATTAATTTTTTAAGGCACGTACGGATGGGTGCATTGGTAATAAGACATCAATTTTTATTTTATGATGGTTTACTTTACTTCATATGGCGGAATGGTAACGTCTCAGCCTTTTATTCGGAGGTTCCGGGTTCGAACCCAGGTCAGGCATAAAATTAAATAGATGTAATTCTATATATTTTTGTTCTTTAAATTTCATATTATCCTATATTTGCCGCTGTGCAGAAATTTTGCGGTATTATAAAATAAAGACTTCATAATGAATAATATTTTCACGGCTACATAATGCTTGAGTTTTTTCTGATCGTAAAACAAAATCGTTAACCTAATATCTTGATTATCTGAGACACTCGCTGGTATACTGTAAGATCTGAGCTCGATTTCAAGCTTAGACTCGGCAGTTTTCACTTAACATCTCGATTAAATTTTATTGGGCTATATTAAAACGGGTTAAATCCAGTGTCATATTCCTCACGACTACGGCAATTTTGCATTCCCTAAAAATGGGTCATAGGAGTTCAGAATATTTTATGTTTCAATTAATATTATGAAAATTTTCAAACTTGTTATTAGTCTTTTCTAATTTACAATTATCTTGCTTTATTTGCTATTTATTATTATTTTTTTTGTTTCTGTTAATTTTTTAATGATTATTTTAATTTTGAAGGATTTTCATTTTACGTATTTAGTTAACTCAAGCTTTAATAAAATAAAAAAAATATTTTTATTATATTTCGCTTTATTACATCGCAAATGAGTTGTTTTAACAGCTAATTTTCGATGTACAAGGTTCTGAGATTCAAATTCTAGTAAATGTTAATTGCTTTTATACTGATTGTGTAGTGTCGTGGAGGGGGGGGGGGTTGCTTATTGTTCATCAGTTGAACAGATTGCAATGTAAACATTAAGAAAATTAAATGATATTGTAGTTCTAATTAGTCATGGTCAACTGTACTGCCCATCAAACATAACTAATAAAATACAATGGTAATACGTAACTACCATTTTTTCCCATACTAAAAGATTAAAAAGCTAAGTCACTAAATATGATTTATATTTGCGGTCGTTGTAAAAACCACTATGGTGGTTGTAATTACTGCCATAAACAGTTATTAAAAATTCATAAAGTTTTAGGTCCTTTCTGGTAGTATTAGGAATTTATTGCGGTCGTCTGTCCTTTGTTGTCTATTGGTAAAGGGAAACTGCGAAGTTTTTCGATATTTTGTGTTATTCAGTCGGACAACATAAAGAATAAAATTGATTTTTACAACATATTTTGCATTACAATTTCAACTTATGTCGGAGAGGAGTAGTATAAATAATCTAAGTAGGTTCACCCTTTAGATTATTACTCGAAAAAGACAAGGCCATTACCAGATGAGATGACAACTTTCATTAAGGACTTGTCCTAGTTAGTTCAGGTCAATTATTATCAAAAATATCTTAATGCTAAAATCGTATAAAAAGTAATTCGTTTAGTCTTACCGGTTTATAATTTTAACATTGTCAACCGTTAATGAAAAGGTATATTAGTATTATTAACATACCTCAGTATTTTTTAAAACTTCGGTAAAATCTACGTTAAACTGTTTGAAAAATCTTTTTTCTAAAGAAACGCTGAAATCTATTTTAGCAATGTCAATATTTTGCCAAAAACAACAATCTTAATTTTTATTTTAATGCCGAACCTTTCTCCAATCCCACGACTTCCTATGGCTTTATTTTTTTGTGTAATCAGACTCGGTGACAAATATTTATTGGTAGATTGTCTTTAATATTTTGTCTTAGAGCTAGCGCGTAGAGAATTTGCTTGGTAATAAATTGTTGTTTTTTTTGTTTTTTTTTTTTTTTTTTTTTTTATTTGTTCAAGGAACCTCAAGGACTCAAGGAATATCAAAAAAAGAATTGGATGAATGGAATTTTTTATCGATAGCAATACTTTTCTTTCATTATATTTATAGTATATTGAGAAAGTATAAATACAAAAAATAAAACGTCAGTTTGGATCGTGTACGTAAAGGGGACTGGATCTAGAATTATTAAGTTAAAATTTAAAAAGATAGCGGTCAATTCTACTCTTTTTACTATTACTCTTCAAGTATATATTTTTCTTTCATTTCACTCTACCAAATGACTTCTTTAAATCTATGAAAAACAAACTCATTACTATTTCTCTCTAAATATATTTTCCAAGTATCCTTAGCAGCCCGATGGCATCTCTACTTCCTTTCTCTTTTCTGAAGCCATTTTTTCCTTTCTGGCAATCTCTTCCATTATTCTCACCAATCTAGATTTAACTTTGATAGTACCATCGTACTATCAAAAATTGTACTGGAATAGTACAATTAAAAATATTTTATTAAAACTCGCCCATCTATAGCATTTCAAATTTCTTTAATTCTAAAAGGTTTAAATCTCTGCCGATTAAGAATTTATTCTATTATTTTTCTTTAAGTAAGGTATTGACAGATCAAAACAATTTTGAAAAAATTATCATAATACATTCCTTCCTCAAAAATAGTAGATCTATTAATTTTTCTAAGTTTTTATAATTTCAACCTATCGACTTGAAACATCTTATTTATTTATTTCTAAATTAGATTTTATCTAGGAATAGTTTTACTTTTACTCTGGCAGCAATGGCCAAATTTTGTTTTTTTATAAAATTTTGTGTTAAAAATGTTGTAATTTCGATTTTTAATCAAATTTTACTCTTTAGACAAAGTAACTTATAAAAAAATGAATATGTGAAAATTTTTATAGCTTTATTATCGGTGCTTCACAGGCAAACAAAAAAAATTACTTGGAATTGTCGACTAAATCGCGCGAAACATTAGCAAAACAACCAAACTATCAATTGTATTGACACACGTAAAGCACCTTTCGACGGCAATATTATGTGTATTGTAACAGTAAACTCGTTGGTGAAAATTCATCCTGGTTATAGATATGCATCATTGCGGAATAAATTACAGTACACTATTTACAAAATAATCAAGCTTATTTACAACCCTCTTAGCCAAAAATTACTATCAAAATTTAACAATAACATCACAAATACACAACATTCTAAGGTAAAATATTATAATTGTGCAATAAATTTATATAGAAAGCTGTCGACGTTAACATCAGAAGATGTAATTAATATTAAAAAAATAAAGCAAATTTCTGTTTTAAAAATAGGTGGAATTCGTTGTAAGCGTCGACATATTAATAGGATCGCCTAACTGTATGACGCACAGTATTCTTGGTATCACCGCTATTTATTTGATCAGCTGAAGAAGGGCAGATCCCTGATACAGACTGATCCCTGACCTCCAGAGATGGCTGGACCGCAAGTACGGGGAACCAGAATACCAATTAACCTAGTTCCTTACCGGACACGGGTGTTTTAAGGCATGCCTGTGAGCTGAGACACTCCGCGGTGACGAGGATTCTGAAGAACACACGGTGCTCATGTACGATGGGTTCTTCCATGTACGATGCCGGAGGAAATCCGGCGTGCTTATTCCAGAGAATATCATTGAGACTATGCTGCAGACCGAACGAACGTGGCACGCAGTTTCCACATGTTGGTTAAGAATCTGTTGAGCTGAGTTCATATAAAAACATGTCCGGTTCCAAGGTGGTGTAACAAAAAAAAATCACCGCAAATAATTGAATGGCCATTCAAAAGTACAGATTTTTGAGTTATTAACGCTAATTAATACATAAAGTGAATACTTTATTTATTAAGTGTTTATAAACAGTTTATGAATTATAAAAACATATTAATTACATCATAGTTTAGGTAATTTGTTTAAACTTTATTTATTAGACCGTTTGTTACTGTGATTGGAGTTAATGTCACAAAAATGGATAATTTTGATCAATTATAAAGTAAATTATCTATTATCTGAATACTTCAGTGCTTCAATTATCTTCAATGCTTTGGTAGGCTATAAGGAAAAATTTATTGTTACTAGAGTGATATGTATAACAATCACAACTTTAAAATATAAAAGTTCAGTTATTTATGAAATTATAATTGATTATCAAAATTACTAATTGAAATAATAAACAATGTTCGTAATATTATTACAAGGCGTATTATTTTCTGATACATCCCCATATAAAAAACAAAAAACTGATTGACTATGATTTAATAGAGAAGATAGAATAAACATGGTTTCTTGAAAATTTGTCTTTGTATTACACATAATTTCATTAGGAGAAACCGAGTTACAAAAAAGAAGTACTTAAAGTGATTTACATAAAGGATTTTTGTATTTCAAAATTCTTAAAAGCTCGTAAATATTCAATTTAAAATGTAATAGACTCCGACTAACTAGAAATAAGCGGAATTTTAATTATTAGAAATGAATTATTATTTTTCAGATATTAACTAATTTCTGTTACGTAAGAAACAAAGATCATAAAAGAACTTTCGTCGATTAAATGCGGCACCGTTCTTTTGTTTTTAAGATATATTGAATAATTCAGAGGTGTAAGCGATGTGGCCATCGACCAGCCAGTGTATGTGGCCGGAAATTTAATGTTCTCAGTGGTCTGTAGCTTCTAAATAGAACACTTTTTTTTTAAGCTCGACCGTTACGTATTACTTCAGAGAATGAGGTAAATGACAAGTAGCGTGTGAAAATGCCATGCCTGGCCGGGATTCGAACCCGGGATTTCCGGATGAAAGACCGAGATGCTACCACTCGCGTCACGGAGGCCAGCTGTAAATAGAGCACTTAAAATTATTTTTCTTTCAGTAAGAAAATAAAGTATAATTTTCATTTTTATCACTTAAATTTTAATTTTATCTTAATTTTTGAATAAAGGTTATTTGTTATTTAATATAGGCTAGTTTTATTCTCTTGTCGATCTATGTGGTGGAGTGGTAGCGTCTTCGCCTTTCATTTGAAGGCCCCGTGTTCGAATCCCGTTCAGGATGGCACTTTTCATAATAATAATAAGTGTTATGCCCAGAGGCAGGTTTTCACCCGGCCGCCCTCCATTCTGCTCGGTTCCGTGCCATCCGTTTCATTTTATAGTAACTTCCTTCCCTTTTTATATTGTCTATCATTTTCATTCGTCTCCGACCTCTTGCTCTCCTCCCCGTTACAAATCCTTCCAATGCCGTCACCAACAGGCAGTCACTTCTCGCTTGTGAATTTTTTAAACAATTTCTATACCTGTGTTTTATTACAAAGTAACTGGTACCTCTCTCTATTTATTCTTGATATCCATGTGTATCGGCGTCTTTTGTGGGCTTGGAATAGTGTATTACCAATTACCAAAGAGTTCTTCTTACAGAAATTCACCAATCTTGCTCCTCTTCTCTTTTTCTCTTTTTTTCCTGTTTAGCCTCCGGTAACTACCGTTTAGATAATACCTCAGAGGATGAATGAGGATGATATGTATGAGTGTAAATGAAGTGTAGTCTTGTACATTCTCAGTTCGACCAATCCTGAGATGTGTGGTTAATTGAAACCCAACCACCAAAGAACACCGGTATCCACGATCTAGCATTCAAATCCGTGTAAAAATAACTGGCTTTACTAGGACTTGAACGCTGGAACTCCCGGCTTCCAAATCAGCTGATTTGGGAACACGCGTTCACCACTAGACCAACCCGGTGGGTTAATCTTGCCCCTCTTGCATTTCTTATACCTAACCCAAAGTCTCCCACAACATTTCCGTCTGATCCTTCCTCAACCATCGCATTCCATTCTCCCATCACTATAATGCAAGCTCCACTCCTTTCCCCATCAATCAGTTCCTGAATCTTATTATAGCATTCTTCAACCTCCTCATCTTGATGTTGGCTTGTTGACATATATACTTGTATATATTGCCATATTATTTGCATATTATGGCTAGACCTTTTCCTTTGCCATTCAATCTCAACAACAATATTTTTTCATCGACGTATCTTACTCTTTCTACACTGTCTCTCATCTGTGGGCTCAGCAAAATTCTCACTCCTTATTCATCACTCTTTTCTCCGCCTGAATAAAAGATTTTGTATCCTTCACTCTGTAACTCCCCCCCTTTCTTCCCATCTCATCACACTCAAACCCAGCCCATCCAACGTATTCTTTTCCATTTTTTTTTTGCATTCTCTAGCTTTCCTGTTTTAAGTAACGTCAAAACATTCCAAGTTCCAATTCTAATTTTATCTGCACGTGACCTCGATGTTTCCCCCTCCCGGAGAACCGATTGAGGGGAAGCTTTAACTGCGGATTAGTTAACATTGAGGACCATCATGAGTGTTCCTGGGGAATATATAAGATGTTAGTTTCCCGTTTACCAGGGTGTGGCCGGCTACAATCCTTTAGCCTTCTTGGAGCCAAAAGTGAGAGTTGGCTGCATGTGGGAACCAGTCTTGCATGACCGTCTTGAGATGTGGTTGTCATGCATAGGAAAGGTACTACCCTTCCATGCAACCCATACACCCCGCATTTTTCATACGCTACAAAATTTCTATTTCATACTCTCATACATAAACTTTGAGCGTATATGGTGAATTAATCATCCGAAAAATGTATACATTAGTTCATTTTTCATAGTTTCAAAAAATGGATAGTTCAGCAAAATCTTACGACTTAAGAAATTTCTTTACTGATTTTGGATGTTGTTTGTTAGAACATTTTTTTCTAATTATTTTCTTTATTTTATTTTTTAGAGCACCTCTTTAATTTTACTGGAACACCTCTTATCACGATCATCGCTACTTAGTACAAAGTTAAATAACAACGGTCAGTCACGATTCATTGAAGTCAGTGTACTGAACGTGGCAAATTAAACTGAAGTAAAAATTTGACATAAACTTCAAAATGTAATTTTCATATCACATGAAGATACCGGAATCAAATTGAAAAAATGTAGACAACGATATAACTTTCATGTTTTCGTTTGTGATGAATAAGTTAAATATTTTTTTTTTTTAACTTACAAAAGTCCATTAAAACATTTAAAATATCCTAACAGTAAATAAAAATATATGTGGTTATTAAATTTTACACGAACATTTAAAAACGATTGACCTACTTTTGTTAACTTGGTATGATCCTTATTATTCGTTTCGATGTTAGAAGGGGCTAAAATTAGGTTCTTCATAAAAGATACATCTCAATCTCATCTTAAGCTACATATTAGACTCTTCATAAAAATACAGGCATTTGCTACAATCCCAATAACATACATTTAAAACTCTATTGCCGACCTCTGTGACTGAGTAGGTAGCGTTCGACATTTCATGGGAAGGTCCCGGGTTCGAATCCCGATCAGGCATGGCATCTTTGCACATGCTACCAATTTCCACTGGGCTAATGATCATAGCTGTTGATGCCCGCTCTTTCATAACAAAAAAATTCTATTACTGAAAATCGCGTATTAAAAATTCCTAAATTTTGAGGCGATGTGCATTAATGTTTGACCGATCGTTCTCCAAGGATTTACCCATTCTCAGAGAACGTGAACTGTCATTCATTTACTATTATCAAATCTCCAGTTAGCTAGTTTTTCGTGGCTGAAAATCCTTCCACAGTTCAGATACATTTCATAGTATCTGTCTTTCTTACTTAGTCTTTAATTTAACTACTGTTTTTGAAAATGCTACAAAATTTGGTTGTATTACTTTTGTCTTTTCTTGCCATTCGTCCTAATCACTTTCCACCTCTTTCTTGGTTTGTTAATCGTGCCGGATGGTTATGTATTTGATATATCTTTAACGTAATCGTCTTCTTTAATTACTTTAGCTACGTTTATTCTTCGCTTACTGTCCATCATTTTATTTTGAGGTTTTTTCTAGATGACCTCCAGCTGATAAATCAGTTCCCTTGAATTAAGAGAGCAGAAAACAAAATTATTTCGGTAATGAATATTTTGCAAAATACATCTGATGCGAAGCATAAATGTAGAATAGTAAGCAAGGACGATTACGGGATCAGTGAATAACATGTTTCGTAACCGATACTCATACACTTTACAAGACAATTATTTCCTCATAGTGATCTTATTTGAATGTATCAGATTTCAAATTCAAGTTTTTTTTTCTAGCGAACCATGTTTTGTACACTAAGGACAAACATAATCATTGTTTTTAAATATCAGTTTTATAAAGGTGAAATTATTATTTTTTCTCTTTTTTTTAATAGACTAGTTTTGTTTTTATGAAGGAATTAAGTTTAACTTATTCATTACTGGAATAAAGTTTTATCTGCAAATGAGGTTGTAAAAGTTGATCGATTTACCTTGAAATTGTAAACTTTTCCCCTTACGGTATTATTGAACAATATGTGTTGAATTTTAATTATTATATTTATAAAACAAAGAAATCGTTTTAAGTTTCTTCTTCTACGTGCAATTTTTTTCTACTCTACTTAAAATTCATATCGACTTAAATTTGTTTATTTGTTACTGAATAAAAATACTTTTTTCTCCGGTCGATCCGCCTTTACAAGATACCTATTTTGAGTAAAAGCCAAATGAAAATTTTGTGCAAGGCTAAAATCATGAAGAACTGTATGTCTCTCCTTTTCCTTCAATCAAGAAAGACCGCAACACAAAGATTGTCTTAATGATACAATAATTCCGTTCGGAATAAAAGATGGTTAATTTTGGAATTACTCTAGCAATGAAGTTTAAAACCCTCAAGGCCTCGAGCGGCGTCCGGTTAGGGATTCTGGCGTCCGCAACTGATTTTTAAAGATAAAATTCACTTATTTGAATTGTGGAATTTCAATTTAATAAATGAAAAATTTGATTTTATTATTATAGAATATAGTTTGTAGAATTTCTTTTAAATTCATTTAAATCTTACAAGTAACAGTATAACAGATAGGAATGTTATTTTTGGACACGAATAGTGTATGTTCTCGTTAATTAAACCTCTCTTCCCGGAGATGTAATTATCCTGCATAAGGTAATCAATATAGTTCTTTTTATTTGATCGTTAGTATTATGAATGCAAGTTATCTCATAATCGAAATCGGAGTTGTATTATTATGTGAGAGTTAATGATCGCGCCTGTGTGTAAGCGTGTTCTAAATATAAAATTTCGACATAACTTAGAGCTGAAAACGGAGGCGGTGTTTTTAAAGTAGGTGAAACAACAAATATTTACAAGACTTTTAAATGTAAGAGAAAAAAAAACAATTTTTTTTTGCGACAGAACCTTCATTCATGAGCGTGCTTTTTTATTAATGAATGCTGTCAAATTTAAAGTCGCACGCATGTGTGAGCACACATATATACGTGCCTGTCTATCAAAACACGTGACTTTCTGTTAAGACACACTTATAATCAATTGTTAAAATCAGTGCCGTAATAAGTGAAAAATTAGCAAGACAGAACAGTTATTAAAGCTTAGTGTTTAAGTAGAAATTTTTTTGGATGATTTTTCTCAAGTTTTAAAAATATATTTTTAGTTTTTATTTTGAGATATTTTCCATACATAAGGAAGATATTTCGCTTTTAATTGTTATGCTGAAAAACCTACATTATAAGTGAAAATTCTTTTTAACGAAATATCTTTTTCGGCGTTTTATGTTAATTGGTTAGTAAAACTGCAAATTACAAAACACGATTGACTGAAAATATTTAAATTGTCACGATGTTACGATTGAGTGCACCACTGAATAAACTTGTCATAAATGTACAAGAATACTAGAAGTGTCTTAAAATTCCGTCATTTATTGATCTATATAAGCTGATGAATTAAATAACGCATTTGAAATTATTTAAATTATAAGCATTTGCAACAGTAAAGCGAACCGAATTTAATAAATAAAAAGTTTTTAATAACTTATATTAAAAGGTTTTCAGTATCTCTGGTAACTATCTTCAACCACTACTGATGCGCTGTTCTCTCGCTGGCGCCACTTGACGTTGTTGCAGGCGGATTTTTAATTGGGCAGACACATTTGTGATGTGATAAAATAACGTGTTGGATTCGTATTCTTCTGTTCGTTTAATGCAACCTTTTTGTATGTTTTTATATTTCATAATGTTAAAACGGGTTAAGATTTGGTGCTTTTTTTAGTATGTGTGTAGAATCAAGTTTGTTAATGTCGGTGGAGTTAAAATTTGTGTCTACGAAATTGTTGGTACGTAGGTATGGTGGGACTCTAAGAGTTCTTTGAATAATTATTTGAAACTCCATCTTTTTCCACAGACGTACAACACTGTGCAGCCATTGTTTTTATAGTGTAAGTGCATTGTGGATGATTGTGATGTATGTAATGATTTGTTTTGTTTATTGTTCTGAAGGCCACATTCTATCTACATTTTCTTAAATTTAAAAATTTTTATTCATCACCGATCTCTTAGTGTCTGAAGTATAACCTTTACTAACGGATGGGATATGTAATATATTTATTTTAGTAGTGATAATAAGTATGAGGAAAGACAAAATGAAAATAAAATTTTGTCTTAGATCTCACGGTAAGGTTAACTACCACCTCTACCGGGCATGAAAAAATCAATAGCATTCGGTGCGTTATTTAGAAAAGGTTGTGAACCTCTGGTATAGCGCGTTACTTAGAAACATTAGGCATCCATTCCTAACTGGAGGAATGCTACTCGGATGGATCGATACGGTGTAAAACGACAATATATGAAGAAAGTGTAAATAAGTGTAGATTTAGTAGCGTTTGGATAATAATGTCAAAAAAAAAGTTAAAAAATAATGCCATATTATATAAAAATCAAGAGCTAAAAAGACATTCTGATTGGTAAAGTATCACTTTTGCAATTAGAGCAATTAGTAAATATAGAATATTAAAAAATAAACAGAAGTTGAAATCTGTGGAGAAGTAAAAAAAAACTTATTTGAGATCATTATAATCTCTTTTATAACATCTTGAGGTATTGTATTATCATGTTGTTTTAAATAGATTAGCAAAAACAAGCTTACATTGTAGCGTAAAATAACAAACATTTTTCATATCTTCCCCACCCGTCCTGTTTCATTCTTCTCTTAAAATGTCGAAGAAGTAAACGTTTAAGAACCTGGAAGAATGTTGACCTCAACACAAAGGGACCTGAAACAGAAAACAGAGCAAAATACCTACACAAGATGGCACAGAAGAAAGCAAAACAAAATGATGGAGCAGAAAAGAAAGCACAATGGTAAGCTAACCGAAAATTGTCTCATGTAACCGTAACCTACTTCACTGTTTTTACTTTCCTGTACACAATAGAATGTCATCTTTATCAACCGGCTGAAATTTCGTGCGACTATCCTGCAGCACATGCGTGGTAATTGAAGCAAAACTCCGGAGGTAAAGACGAGGTTTTCAACATCCAAGGCACTTCTCTTACTCCAGACCCGCGCCAGGAAATGTCGCAGATGTTAATTATATTTAAAACAACAAATAAAAGCGACTACTAACCCGCTCTAATATAATCTTACCTGTGAACAGTCGTAGCTGACAGTTATTTAATTAGCCCGAGATAGAGGCTACCTGGGCATCTATAACCAAAGCCATCACTCCGTGACGAGTGATGAGGTTGCCCAGTGCAGTATTGTATATCCACATAGTTGAAAATGACCGCAATAATAGCATCATATCGCTTGATGCGTTCTATATGAGTTCAATGTCACTACTGGATTATACGCCTAGCAATTTTGGTGATAGGACAGCCTGCCATGCACCGGGTTATTAAAGATCTTTGGAGTTCCCTTGATGAGTTTCTAATTCGGGATGGAAGTGCGTTGATCAGAGTACGATTTAATGTAATAAAATCTCGAACTGCGGTCATCAAAGACAAAGAACACAGTCAAGCGGTGTTGGCAGAAACCTAGCCTGCGTCTCTCTACTCACAACACTCTACTGATTTATGGAATGTGGCATTCAGTACAAGCGCAACATCACACCTGAGGATTTAGCCGACCTCCATGAGACAGATACCGTCAGTGGGGTTTGGCCGGCCAACCTGGCCGGTACAGAAGAAGAGCAGCTAAGCCTTCTTCTAAGGCGACTGGGTTATCACAAAGAAATTGAGAGCTGCAGACATAGTAAACCAAGGTCAACTTTCCGATAAGCGCGTGGAAGAAACCGATTGCCTTATTCCGCTGAAGGAAAAGCTATGGCCAAACTGAATTCCAGACTTATCTGATCTAGGATCGGACCTGGCCGCTAGTAACCGTGTATAAAACGAGAGCGGGTAATATTTAGGCAGCAGAAAAGAATGCAGCAAGAGAGTCGCCGCTGAGGTTTTACGGGAGTCTTGCAGATAAAAGAAGAACGTTTTCTTTCACCTTTGGCTTTACGGTGATTGAGGAAACTCGAATTGACAGCCTACTACACTTTGTCGCACTGAAAACCAGACTAAAGAAGAGTCTAGATAGGTTGAACTGCAACTGCATTCCTTTTTTCGGTGGGGAAAAGTAGCAGAATGTCTTACATAAAGGCTACGGAATTAATGTAGTGTCCCCGTAGGTCAAAGCCAAAGCCTATTCCCTGCGGTACAAATTTTAAGATAAGATTAACTAGCTAACAGTACAACAGCGAGGACAACGGATCATCTTGCCGAACACCACGAGTTACGCTCTCAAAACCAGTGCACTGGAACCGAGTCTGGAAATTAGCATAAACCCTAAAAATTTAACTAATTAATAAAACTAGACGGGAAGCCAAGTCTTTGCAGAAAATGATTATTTCACAGGAATTGATGGTGACACGACTGAGCTTTGGCAACGTCCAAAGCAGTGATGCTTACGGGTGATGCTTACCGGTTCACTTATTGTGAACCTCGTTATTCACCGAGGCTAAAATAGAAGTATTCTGCAGATACCTCATTAAAAAACGCTGGCGTTCGCCAAATAATTCGAATGCTAAGAGCCTGGTGGCCATGATCTTGTGTAACTGCTGCACAACACAACTTCAATTTGAAAATTGACGACCATAATCACTTTTTCATTAATGAAAAATTTACGGAGTGGTTTCTAAAAATTAATAATTAAAGAAATTAATCGATTTTATTGATATTTTTCAGAATATTTACAACATTGTATTTATGATAAATGCGTTTTAAACATTTGTTTCTATTTAAAAAAAATGTAATCTGAATAAAATAAAAAAAATTCTTTATAAACTCAAAAAATATAAAATTACAAAAAATTAATAGAAATTAAATACCGATAAAAGATGTTTATTTTAAATCTTAAAACATTGAAAATGGTTACAGACAATAAAACAAGTGCAGAAAAAATTATAATAAAAATAACATTTTAATTATGAAATAAATTTTATATATATATGTTTGTGTGTGTGGGCGCGCGCGCGTACGTATAAATCATTATAATTAATAATGAAGGTCATTTCATTAGACTATTTAAGGACATAATTCAAAACAAAAATAAAAAAGCTTACACAATGTAGATTTTTTCTTTCAATAATCTCACTTTCATAATTCTTTCTTTATACAGTATTTTTTTTTATAAATTTACATATCTACTTTAACATGTAGACTAATTATTCTCTGATTTGATGGCCACCACGTTTCTTCTTTTGTCCATCCGCAATAAATAACTTTCTGGGAACTTCTTTAAATAATTAAAATACACCAAACAAATCAATAACATAAAACCATTGTAATTAATAATAATTATGATCTAGGTAATAATTATGATCTTAATAATAACTATGAGCTTATTAAAAAATGTGGTGTAATGTGTCATCCTAAATAAACGACCGGAACCTAAAAGGTCAATTAGTGTCTGTTATTTTATTTTACTTTAGAAACCACTGTAGAAGTATGTTTCTGTAACATACTTGGTTGGACTAATTTATTAAAGCATGAAAAAATAAAAACAAATTAAAATATATAAAATAAGTACATAAACCCTAAAAATTTAACTAATAAAACTAGACGGGAAGCAAGTCTTCGCAGAAAGTGACTATTTCACAGGAATTGATGGTGACAGAACTGAAAGATTTGGCAACATCCAAAGCAGTGATGCTTACGGGTGTATACTTATTGTGAACCTCGTTATTCACTGTTCTGCAGATACCTCATTAAAAAACGCTGGCGTTCGCCAAATAATTCGAATGCTAAGAGCCTGGTGGCCATGATCCTGTGTAACTAAGTATATAAGTATAGTGTTTATATATAAGTAAATAGTAAAAGTACATGTGCAAGTAAGGAACGTCCGATAATACAGCTTCTAGGGAGATTGGTCGGCTTATTGAGGAATATTTTCGGCCTTTCCAGTGAAACCGGCCTATTTTCCTAGCAGAGAAAAATATTAATCGTGCACTGATAAAAATTTCACAAAGATATACGACGGTCTATTCAAATTTTAGCATCGTAATATAAAAATAAATAAATTATTTTTTAAAAATATTCAAAAAAACATATGACTTGAGATTTAAGACTCTGATTTGACTCTGATTTTTTGGGGTATTTTAATTATTTAAAGAAGTTCCCAGAAAGTTATTTATTGCGGACGGCCAAAAGAAGAAACGTGCTGGCCATCAAATCAGTCATAAATTGATTCCTGTTTTATTTGTAAGTCACTTAATGTGAAAATAAAAATTCTAATTAAAAAGAGATGACCAAACGTTGCTCTTTAGCCGAACGTTTGGTCCACAAAAAGTGAAACAACAAATTTTACTAAAAAATGAAAGATGTCTAATACCGCAGCCACTCCATTACGTTTTGGTTATATGAAAATATTTCATTTCCTGATACACCTGTTCAAGATACTTCTTACTGTGACTGTTAACGGTTAATATATTTTGCATTACAAACTTAAAAAAGATAGTTGGTGTAAAGTATACATTTAACTTGAAGGTACGTGTAAGAAATGATCAAGTGTGTCTCCTCTACTAGTTAACAATTTTTTTATGACTGATCTTGACAAAAACATCAAAAACTCTTACCTCTTCAGTAATAATTGCGGAGGTCAGACAGTGTAAGCGTAACGCAATAAGAAGTAGAGTTAAAATATTTTTCCGATGCGGTTCAGTTTTATTCGATTCATGGGAACCCGTTGCAGATCTATGATGTGACCTTTGATTAGATTAAAAGAGCAAAAAATAGTTTTATTACCTCGAATTTATGTAGTTAAGAAGTATAAAATAGTAGTAAATTCATCCTCAAAATCTGTTGTTAAGATTGTTATAGGAGATATTTTCAATTTAAAAAAATGGGTGGGATATATTTTATAAAGTTTCATGTACGTTTGATCGGTCCTACGGCCGTACTATAAAATAAACCTAAAAATTCAGTTTTAAAGAACGAATGGCATAAATTATACATCTGAACTTTTGGGGGGTTAAATGAAATGTTCTAGTTCATTGGCGGGGCATGGCCATTGTATTTTACTTTAAGAACTAGAAATGCCAACAAAAGTAGCATATCAAAATACTATTCCATTCAATAAAATTGGATAAAAACATTGATCCAAATAAAATTATTAAGTACGTTAATAAAATAAATCATTTTATGAATAAATATACATGTGATTTATTAGATAAAAACTGTAATTTTAAAGAAAACTTAATACTGAATAAATAGTAAATAAATAAATGAAACCGCGCAATTTAATGCAATAATTCTTGGTAGAAAACAAATATTTTATTCTGTAAAAACATAATTCTTGATACATTATTTAAAATATCATGTTTACTGGAGAAACACCACAAGTACAGCGTGATGTTATGTAGTTTCAGGCAAACAAATATTGTTTATTAAACATGTATTTCATTAATGTACTTTTAAATAAGTGTAAAATCATATATCACAAGTTATGGTTAGAATTGAAAAAAACCCTTTTTGAGTTTTCTGAGAATTTTAATTTAGTCACGTACAGCGTTCGTGAAATAAATTAGTCTTTAAAAATGCCGAAACAAAAAAAAAAATTATTTTTATTCTTTATTTGTTGTATAATTTTTTTAAAGATTTCTTCTATTTTCGGATTACTTAGTAAAAGTAGTCTTCGGCTAACATTTTTCAAGGTAGTTCCAACTAATGAGGATAAACCTATATATCGGAAATTTTATATACTCGTACTTTGCTGTTTCATAATATAACTTTCATACTATTAGCTAAAACAACAATATTCTTGCAATACTGTAGTCCATCATAACGCGCTTATTCGTATTCCCGTTGTGATTATACAACGCAACATTCCGTGGTCTCCCACAGGTCCTACTTCATCGGAAAAGTGAGGTTTTTTTTCAGCACCGGATTAACCAATTCACTGCAAAAAACGGCACATTTGATCTGATTGATTACGAGTTTCCTTCCCCCGGTTATTCAGAGTTTAGAAAAAAATGACGTTCTTAGTGCCATACTGACAGTAAACTTTACGATGTGTTTCATTTTGTCAACATTTGGGTAGAGAGACGTTCTCAGTCAGGATAATGACGAGTCTATTTCGTTCAGATCCAAAATCTGGAGGAGGACGTTATCAGACTGAAGACGAGATTTCTTTACATTTTTGTTTTTTGATTGCTTTTGTATTCTCTTAGCAATCGCTGATCGTGTGCGGAAGTTAATTTGTTTTGTAGATACCTTTTTTTTTTTTTCTCTCAGCTCCCCTGGGCCGGACCGACTTGTTGGTATTACGCCGCCCAGGGGAGTGTCTTTAAACTCAAATAGGCCTCCCCACCTACCGGCTACATACCGGCATGGCAGGTCGGCCTACCGGTTAGCTCTTTTTGAGATTTCTTTATTAAAATGCCCTTTTGGACACCACGCAGACCCAGTTCGCCGCGACACGGCGCCGGGTCCCTTCAGTATTCAGTGTGCTGTTACCTGACTGTTACCCGTGGAGTCCTTGGTGGCTCATCAGTGCCAACACACCGCAGCATGCTAGACCTCACCAGCAAGGGTGTCCACCCAGTCCTATTCTAGCCAACACCTTGTCTTCTCTCATCGGAGTATTTCTGTAGAACAACTTGTCTAACAAAACTAGCAAAATTATTCCAGTTTGACTCGCTTCTTAGCATGTAGTCTATTGTTGTCTCCGGAGTTATACCTGTGAGTGCCTTACTATGTCTTAGTGTGTCCCATCTATTGCACTCAAAAAAGGTGTGCTCAGCATCATCTATCTCGTTGCAGTAGTTGCAAATTGGCTCTTCTCTCTTGCCTATTTTGTGCAGGTAGTTATTGAAGGAACCATGTCCTGTAAAAAACTGCGATAGGTGATGATCAACCTCACCAAATCTTCTCGACAACCATGGCTTGATGTTGGGGATGAGGGTTCTCGTCCATCGACCCACAGCTTCCTGCGACCATCTTTCCTGCCAGATATTATAAACAGCATCCCTGACCTCTTGTTCTGGCTTGCCTTGTGCCCTCTCCACCCTCTTTTTTGCGATTAGGTCAATAGGAGGTGTACCCGATAACACGCACAGGGCGGCATAGGACACTGTCCTGTATGCGGACACAACACCTAGGAGCACACACCTGTGCGTCCTCGCCAGTCTCTCTTTGTTGCGCCTGATGGCGATAGAGCGCCACCAAGCCGGAACGGCATACATAAGCGAAGACACGACGGTGGTCGCCAGTAAACGGCGCTTTGAGGCCCGAGGGGCATTCTGCGATGACATAATGATGTTTAGACTTTTTATCATCCTTTCTGCCTTGTTGCATACATTGACTATGTGCTCGGTGTATCTACCGTTTTTCTGGAGGATAACTCCTAAGTACTCGATGTTATTCGCTTCTTCTATAGCATGACCGTTGATGGGAATATTGAACGGTTCTAGCACTCTTCTACCCGTAAAGGCAATACACCAGCATTTTTCCGTAGACATTTGCAGACCCGTGGACCTCAACCACTCCTGTATAGTGTCGATGGCCGCATACACCCTCTCCCGCACCTCCAAGACCGTCCTTCCCTCTACGAGGACTGCAAGGTCATCTGCATAAGCCAGGACCTGGACGCCGACAGGAAACTCCTTCTGAAGGAGTTCATCTATAATCACCAGCCACAACAACGGCCCCAGAACAGAGCCCTGCGGAACTCCACCGTGCATTTGAAAATGTACTGTTTCTTCCTGTGCTTCTACCAGACATCCTCTGTTGAGCCGCAATTGCGTCATTAATGTGACCCCAACCAATAGCCCCGAACGCGTTTTTTATGTCTAGTGATTCTCCTGGTTCGCCAAGTGCCTCTCTTCACCTCGTCGGCCCATCCCGAAATTCGGCAGATAGCCTGCACGGTAGATCGCCCCCGCATAAACCCGTACTGGTTAGGACTGATTCCAGCTCCCTCTTCTACTTCTTTGATGATGCGGCCAGCCAGCATCTTTTCTACTCTGAGAGAACCATCCACTGGTACTGATTCCTCCTCCACCTACAGTCCAGGATGGTGAGGTCAAGCACCGACCGATGACCTCTCGCTACGTACGTGGGCGTGTCGTCATTAATGCAGATGCAGCCGGCAGTTTCCAGGAGATCGGCAAGGATCTGTCCCCTCCTGTTGGTGTGTCGACTGCCAGCCGCCATCATTTTGCTGTTAAAATCACCCAACATTACGATCCTCTTGGTTGAATTGGTAATCACACCTTGTAAAGTGTCGATGAAGTTAGTAAAGTCCGCGATCGCAATGTTGGGCGAAATGTACACACCCACGAATAGAGTTGTTTCGGTTTCAACAGACACCACGCCACTACCTCTAAACTTGAAATTCCATTGTATACTATGACTTACGTCCATAATGGCAACATCTCCCGACATATCAACAGTCCATCCAAGTTTGGCAGCTTCATATTTATTGGGTTCGGTGACCACAAGGAGGTCTACGTTCTTGTCTGCAACAACACGACTAATTAAGTCGTGAGCGAGAATACTCCTATTGGCATTCGCTAACATAGTCCTAATCATGCAGTTTTTTCTTACATTGCCATGCTCCAGTGCTCACCACTCTTACAATCGAGGCATTGCTTAGATTCAAGACAATCCGCTATCTTGTGACCTCTCCTACCGCAGTTGAAGCACAAATCGAGCCTATCTGGGCCCTTACATTCGTGCCTTCTATGGCCCGTGCCCCAACAACGGTAGCACCTGTCTTCATCTTCCCGGATGTACGCCCGGCAACTAATCCATCCGATTCTTATTCTTTCCTCGACCAGTTTGCATGCCGCTCTGTAAGAGGTCATGACCGTAATATTTTGTGTCTCGCCAAAACCTTTCCTCATGGATGTTATCTTGACTTCCTCGCTAGAACCCACGCGATTTATAATGGCGGCCATAACCTCTTGCTCTGTTGTGTCATGCTCGACATCTCGGATGTGCACAACAGTTCTCCCTCCAGCTCTGCTTTTTATATCAACGTGAAGGTCGGCAGCCTTGTCCCTCAGGATAGATGTAAATTGTTCCGCTTTTTCTGCACCCTGTATCCTAACGTGGAGCTCCTCGTTACGGCCCTTTCGCAGTGAGATGACGTTATTTGCCTCCTCGCTGGTGACAGCATCCTTCATGGACCGGAGGAGCTCCGCGTACGTTTTTCCTTCTGCCTTAACAATCACTGTTCGGCTTTGCTCCGCCGGTGGAGTAGCCTTCTTTATCGGGATTTGATTATTACCGATGTGCCTGGTCCCACCATCCCCTTGGAGTTTGTAGATACCTAGTGACAATATACGCACACGATAAATGATGAAATATAAACGATGATTATGACGTATGGTTTGTCGTTAGCATTTTTAATTATCTCAGACTAATTAAGTCATACTAAGTAGGTATAGTAGAAAGTTACGTACGTACCAGTTTGTTTGTATTATAGAGGTGGAGAAACCCATTTACGGACGCCTAGACATTGTCAGGCTCTCAAACAGGTTCCGCAAGATATTATTAGGTAGGTGCGTATGTGTTCCTGCGCACTACCGACTAAACCTCCATCCCTCCTGGAAATCGCTTATGCAGTATTACTTCAGGAAGGGGGAAACGCCTGCTCACACAATCGGACACCGCAGTCAAGGAACACCAATACAATCACACACTCAACACAAAGATACAAAACACAAGAAACACTAAGACACAATAAAGTACAATTACGCCCACACACACAGTCGGCTCTCAGGCACATCAAACACATACATCAAACGCACACACAGTCAAATAATTGCGGTACACACACACGCCAATCACATACATGCATACACACAGCCAACATCATTTACACTCTCAGGTACTTACCACATACTTACACAGAACTTACCAGGACTCCAGAGTCTAAGCTTCAGAAGAGGGGAACTTACCTACGGGTCCGTGCCAGCGTAGTGACCACGGCTTCATTGCATCCAGTCGACCCCCACAAGGTTGCGGGGCCCCCTAAACATTCGATCGCAGCCCTGTCCGCCGCACAGCAACCCTTTGGCTCGTAGCTCCCTTCGGCCTTCTTCAGCGACACGCAGTTTGTCTACAACTACTTTGGCAAATCTCGCCACTGCGTTCCAGTTCTCTTCTTTCGCTAACATAATCTGCTCGAAGTCTTCGGATAAGAACATATCCCTTCTCCCCAACGTGTCCAAGACTTCGCCACGCTCTAGTTCAAAACGAGGACACTTGAAAAAGACATGATAAGTCGTCTTTTCAGTTCTACAAACAGGGCAAGTATCCGTATAATCGAGCCCAAATTTATATAAATAGGATCTACAGGCCACATGCGCGACAGAAGCTGCGTTAAATTGAAATCCATCGAGCCATGGGTTCTCCGGACCCATCCACCAACGTCCCCAATCAATCTATATGTCCACCTGCCTTTTGCACAGTGGATCCATCTCTCTTGCTAAACCACTATCAAATTGATAGCTCCTCCGTAATATCCAAATTGATACGTTTCTTTTCGGCAGCAATCAGTGTCCGCGTTGGCGTAACCTTCTCCGTTTAATTATCTCTAGGTCAATCGGGAACAACCTAGCTACCACTTCGACTGTCTCCCGGGAGACGGTCGTGTAAGCAGTCGTCACCCGTAGACAGCATTTCTTGTGAAAGGATTCCAATGCTCTCCTATATCTTCCGTATACAACAACTGCCCAGACTTCAGCACCATATAAGAGTGTGGCATGGCCCACTTCTGTCAGTAGTTTCCTCCGTTGTTGACCTCATCCTCTACAATTTGGCAGAATCCCGGCTATGGATCGCATTATACCCTCTCCGCCTTTTCAGTGGCTTTGAGGACATGCCTACCGAATCTCAGACGAGAGTCAAATCAGATCCCTAGATATTTAATGGCAGGTTTTGACAGTATTTTCCTTCCTGAATTTTGACCGCCAATATCGGTCTTCTTTTTGCCATAGAAATCACCATGATTTCGGTATTTTTCGGCGCCATGGGCAGACCAACACCCTCCATCCAGGTGCTCCCAATGGAAAAGGAGGCCCTTACCTTCTCGGATGCCTCCCTCCTAGTATCTGCCTCCACGACCAACGCAATGTCGTCGGCATAACCGATGACTGTCACACCAGCAAGAAGGGGAGCACGGAACACTCCATCAGATTAAGGAAACGATTGAAGTTAGGCTTGAGGACTCTTCATCCTCTTCTGGGGATGAGGACCCGCGAGCAAGTGCTTCTGGTTTAGCGACTAGTGTCCTAAATAACTCCTAGACTTACCTAATAGCGTGAGTGTAATAAGCATGGTACCATACACCACTCGCTTGCGTGTTCCACCGGCCACTCATCACTAAAATGGGTAGGCGCACCCCGTCAACTACCAAAAATATATATGACATCCATAAATTAAAATTTACTTCGTCTAGACAGCAATTCGCTGCTACGCTTAGGTTGCTGAATGCCAGCAAGTACCTGTCCATCATATTAAAGTGCTTGGAGCTTTAATTGGTTGGTGGTCAGCCATATATTTCTAGGTTAGATTCCCACATCAGTGCGGTAGAAGTCTTTCTCTTAAGTAAACTTCTGATGTCGGTTGAACATAGCAAGGAATTCCCACACGGTCCGACAATGTGGCTCTTACCACATTGACTCGCCGTTTATGAGTGGCCAATTTTCCCTTTTACCTCTAAGTTCCAGGATGACCCGGTCTCTGGCCCCCCAAGAGCAGGGAAGTCAAACATCTGGTGTTCTTTTGACTGGACCTCCCCATAGACACACAACTCATCAGCTGCCAGGCAGAACCGAAACAGATATAGGTTCAAATAAACATGGATAGTGAGCACCTTGGCACCCGTTGCCCTTAAAAAAGAACTCGAGTACTTGCCGGTACTTGCCGGAACTGCCGGTACTTGCCTAATGTGGTTGCTAAACAGCAACTTCTCATCAAACAAATCACCTAGATACTTATGAACTCTCACTTGGCTGATTACACAGTCTTTATACTGAATGTGGGGGTTTTGACTGTACGATAATTTTTCTGTACTTGTATTTGTCGACTGTACAATAATCTGTCTGTACCCTTGAGAAGCATAAACTTTTAAATTTATCCAATGATGAATGAAGAGGCATTTTAGAACATAATAATTGTTGTCTCATTTATTTTCACAAAGGTCATAGTAACAATCAATGTTATTCAAATAATTTATGTGATTTATGTGTTATGATAAATTTAGTAATAATGATAATTGTTCAAAATTAAACAAAAATGTAATTTTGTCTAGTGCTGTATGAATGGAGATGATGTTTTTGGTCATTCTCATTTGTGTAGAGTATTAATAGACTCAGGGAGTCAATTAAACTTTTGCATGTAAATTGAAGTTTGCTCAATAAAGAAGATTTGCCTATTTCAGGCATAAATAATTCATTAGTCAAATCTGATTATAGTGTAATACTTACATTGCATTCATGATACAAAAAAATTTCATTCAAGTGCATTGTGCTGTTTTTCCAGACATAACTAATGTTTCAGTTAATGAAACTTCTACATGTGAAACAAACTTCCAACTTCATACCACTAGGAACAATCAAGGCAGATTTATCATGTTATTACCATGTAAATCTGATAAACTCCGGCACGGTGATTCTTTCATTAACGCTAAAAATAGGTTCTTATGTCTGTAATAAAGATTATGCAACAATTCTAATCTTAAAGCGTAATATTCAGCTTTTATGCAAGAATACTTTAGATTAGGTCATATGTCATTACTTAATTCTGACGATTTATTAACTAGTGAATCAGATAATTACCTCACCACCCAATATTTAAGCCCTCAAGTCTAACTTCTAAAATGTGAGTTGTATTTGATTGTTCAGCTAAAACTTCTAATGGTTTATCTCTTAATGACACTATTAGTTGGGCGTGTTGTCCAACAGGATTTATTCTCAAGAATACTTAGATTTAGAATCCATAACTATGTGATTTCATCTGACAGCGAAAATGTTTTGTCAAATACTAGTTAAACCTTATGACATTAATTTACAACGCATTTTGTGACGTGAATCTCCAGATCAACTACGAAATTTTTCATTTAGAACTATAACATATGGAACTGCTTCTGCTCCATACTTAGCCACTAATGTTTAATCCAAATATCAAATGAAAACCAAAGTAAAATCATTTAAGTTGATTTCTGGACAACTTAGGACTATTACGAGTTGGAGGTAGATTACAACACTCTTTATTATATTATCAAGCTAATCATCTTATTATCCTACACTCAAAGACAAATATAACTAAGTTAATTATTATTGCTGAGCATTTATGTCTTTTACACTCTGGTATACAATTAACGCACTATTCATTATGTCAGAACTACTGGATCTGAAATGCTAAATCAAGCATTTCATCAATCATTAATAAATGTTTGAATTGTTTTTGTTTTAATCCAAAAACTCAAGTGCAACAATTAGGTCAGTTAGCACCTTTCAGAGCAGTACCTTCCCATCCATTCTCTGTCTGTGTAATTGACTATGGAGGTCCACTTACAATTTGTCATGGCGGGCAGCGTCCCAAAGCCATAAGTAAATTTTATATCATATTTTTTATATGCCTCAGTACTAAGGCAATTCATTTAGAATTAGTCTCTGATTTGACTACAAAGTCATTCATAGCAACATTCAAGAGATTTATTTCACGAAGAGGTATTCCTACCCAAAACTTTTCCAATAATGGTTCCAACTTCTGTTCTGCCAAGAGTATTTTGTATGACCTATTTAAATTCCTGAATTTGGAAAATCTAAAATCAAACATTCAAGTCTTTTCATCCAGGCAAAACATATCATGGTCATTCATTCCACCCTCTTCTTCCCATTTTGGTGGCTTATGGGAGAGTGCAATTAAAAGTGTCAAATATAAATATTTGTTGTAAGACAAACAAGCTTGAACTTTGAAGAACTGTATATGGTTTTAACACAGGTTGAAATCTGTTTTAATTCTCATCCCATTTTTACTGTTTCTACAGATCATAGGAACCCAGAACCACTATCGGCTGAAAATTTGGTTATTGATTGTGTACTTTCTGTAAAAATTGTTCACCAATGCAATGGAAATTCGGAATTATCACTAAGGTTTATCCAGGTCCTGACCTGTTTGAGTCATTGATTTAAAGACTGCTGATGGTCAGATCTGAAGACCTGTGCATAAGTTATGTTTGCTGCCAATGTCTGATAATTAACTGAATTTTATATATTTAAAATAATAAAAAAAAATACTTCACATGTTACTAATTGGGAATATTGTTAAAATAATTTTGTTAATTAATATTATACTTATTATTAAATAAGTCATAAATGTTACTTATTATTAATGTACTATTTTGTATATTTATATCTTACTCATATGCTCTTCTTACACTCAACTCTACACTCTAATTATTATACTACACATACACACACACACACAGAGAGAGAGAGAGAGAGAGAGAGAGAGAGAGAGAGAGAGAGACATTGTATGTATGTTAGCTGCAATAACTTACTAAATGTGCAATAAGTTATCACCAAGGGCATCATGGTTATTCGGACCATTGGACACACCTTTTCCTGCATCATGAAAAAGGAATCCTAGTTGCTATAAGATTATAGGTACAAGTTAGATGCGATAAGTCACTAAATGTGTAATAAGTCATCATTATTTACAGTTTCTATCCAATGGCACCATGGTTATTAGAACCATTAGATACATCTCCTGCGTCACAAACAACACATTTAAAGAAATCCTTGTCGCTATAGATTATAGGTACAAGAGTGCAAGAATATATATTATGTACATTATTACAGAGTTATTAATATTCTGAGCTTCATGATTATTCTGATATTCTTATGGTATTACTATTCTTAAACATTCTTATAATCACCACTATATATTATATTGGTAGAAAAAATGTAAATTACATGTATACAATTGTATTATAACAATGTACTTGGTTTATTTTTTATTACTGAATAATATTGATGTTTATATTACTATAACATTTATGTACCTTATATTATATTCTCATGTTATTATAAGAAAAAAGAACTTCTTTTTTGATAGGCAGTATGTTCAGATTCATGTGTTTTCTTCATATTTTTGATAAATGTAAACATATCCTGTCATTTTCTTTTTTCTTATTTTTTAATAATAAACCAGCTATGAGCTTACGCTATATTTTTTTTTATTTATTTTTTTGTCTTCAGTCATTTGACTGGTTTGATGCAGCTCTCCAAGATTACCTATCTAGTGCTAGTCGTTTCATTTCAGTATACCCTCTACATCCGTCATCCCTAACAATTTGTTTTACATATTCCAAATGTGGCCTGCCTACACATATTTTCCTTCTACCTGTCCTTCCAATATTAAAGTGACTATTCCAGGATGCCGTAGTATGTGGCCTGTAAGTCTGTCTCTTCTTTTAACTATATTTTTCCAAATGCTTCTTTCTTCATCTATTTGCCGCAATACCTCTTCATTTGTCACTTTATCCACCCATCTGATTTTTAACATTCTCCTATAGCACCACATTTCAAAAGCTTCTAATCCTTTCTTCTCAGATACTCCGATTGTCCAAGCTTCACTTCCATATAAAGCGACACTCCAAACATATACCTTCAAAAATTTTTTCCTGACATTTAAATTAATTTTTGATGTAAACAAATTATATTTCTGACTGAAGGCTCGTTTCGCTTGTGCTATTCAGCATTTTATATTGCTCCTGTTTCGTCCATCTTTAGTAATTTTACTTCCCAAATAACAAAATTCTTCTACCTCCATAATCTTTTCTCCTCCTATTTTCACATTCAGTGGTCCATCTTTGTTATTTCTACTACATTTCATTACTTTTGTTTTGTACTTGATTATTTTCATGCGATAGTTCTTGCGTAGGACTTCATCTATGCCATTCATTATTTCTTCTAAATCCTTTTTACTCTTGGCTAGAATTACTATATCATCAGCAAATCGTAGCATCTTTATCTTTTCACCTTGTACTGTTACTCCGAATCTAAATTGTTCTTTAACATCATTAACTGCTAGTTCCATGTAAAGATTAAAAAGTAACGGAGATAGGGAACATCCTTGTCGGACTCCCTTTCTAATTACGGCTTCTTTCTTATGTTCTTCAATTATTACTGTTGCTGTTTGGTTCCTGTACATGTTAGCAATTGTTCTTCTATCTCTGTATTTGAACCCTAAATTTTTTAAAATGCTGAACATTTTATTCCAGTCTACGTTATCAAATGCCTTTTCTAGGTCTATAAACGCCAAGTATGTTGATTTGTTTTTCTTTAATCTTTCTTCTACTATTAATCTGAGGCCTAAAATTGCTTCCCTTGTCCCTATACTTTTCCTGAAACCAAATTGGTCTTCTCCTAACACTTCTTCCACTCTCCTCTCAATTCTTCTGTATAGAATTCAAAAGATTTTTGATGCATGACTAGTTAAACTAATTGTTCTGTATTCTTCACATTTATCTGCCCCTGCTTTCTTTGGTATCATGACACTTTTTTTGAAGTCTGACGGAAATTCCCCTTTTTCATAAATATTACACACCAGTTTGTATAATCTATCAATCGCCTCCTCACCTGCACTGCACAGTAATTCTACAGGTATTCCGTCTATTCCAGGAGCCTTTCTGCCATTTAAATCTTTTAATGCTCTCTTAAATTCAGATCTCAGTATTGTTTCTCCTATTTCATCCTCCTCAACTTCCTCTTCTTCCTCTATAACACCATTTTCTAATTCATTTCCTCCGTATAACTCTTCAATATATTCCACCCATCTATCGACTTTACCTTTCGTATTATATATATTGGTGTACCATCTTTGTTTAACACATTATTAGATTTTAATTTATGTACCCCAAAATTTTCCTTAACTTTTCTGTTTGATCCATCTATTTTACCAATGTTCATTTCTCTTTCCACTTCTGAACACTTTTCTTTAATCCACTCTTCTTTCGCTAGTTTGCTCTTCCTGTTTATTACAGTTTTATAAGTTTTATTAAGAATTAATAACATATTACTTCACTTTCCTTTAAAATGTAAAATAAACATTACTAATTTTGTCCGTTCTAGCTAGACAGTACATTTAGCATATATTTTAAAATGTGTATATATATATAAAGTATGAAATTATTGTGATTTAATGTATTCATTAATTAATTCAATGTAAATTTAAAAGTAAGTAAAGGAAGTGTAAATTATCCATAATTTACTTATCTGGCAATTACTTAGTGTATGCTATTACCAAAACCAATGTATTACACCGTGGCTGGAATGGTTGTACACTAATAATGGAATTTGATACGTAGATCCAATGGTCATCATCTTGTCAGCTGTATAATCTATATTAGGACCGTAGACTATTCCTGAATGAGCATTATTCTTCTATTCTTCCTTGACGTAAGCACTGATCTGATTGAACCTCAAAGTGATTTTGTTCATACGTAGTTTGATTTGCTCTTTGAACCTTGGGATATTTTTGCTTCTAAGTGGCTGCTGCTACTATGTGAATCTCAGAATGCGTTTTCTGATATTTTGGTTACAGCAATACGATGAGCATCAAGATTGTTTAAAGTAAATTTCTTCTATGCATTTTTGGACTTCTTTCTTCTCATTGAATGAATATATTTTGCACAACGTTTTCTAGCCGGAATCTTTGTAATGGATGACGTAGATGAGTGTTCGGACTCAGATGATAGTAGAGATTCATATGAATCAAAATGATCATTAGGTAGATAACTAGAGAAACATATTCATCTCACAGGGTAAATATTGTTACCAAACTTAGTATAAGTTTGCCATTTCAATAGATCTTGAGTAAAAATGGAAATAATCACCCTACCACTGTTAGTTCACAATACTCAGCATAAGTTGAATGTAGAGGTATGTCAGCAAAGTACTCATTGCAGCTCGAGATTCATAATGTTCACCCATAGTATTCCCCTCCGTTATCCACAACATGGACACAATCCTTTCACGCCAGCGCGCTATCACACACATCTTTTTTCTGTTGGACAAGCTATTTTATGGCAAATTTCATAATTTTTATTTATTTTTTGTTAATATTTTCAGATCATATCAATTCAAAACATTCAGTAATTCTTCAAATTTAAATTTTATTTTTAATAAAATATCCCTGGTTAACAGATAATCTCTTCTCACTGACGTCATTCAATTAGAGAATTTTCGGACCAGCGGTTTTATATTCGTGGACCATTGTTTATGGAATACTTATTTTAAGAAGGTTATTTTTTTAAAATTGAAATGGACTGGCACGTATTGCATTTTGATAAACTGGATAGGAAAACGTGTAGAGTAATTAAAAGTAATTATGATTACGAGAACGAAATTGTAAATTTATTTAAGTAACCGCTGCAGAGGAAAGTACTGTGACAACTACGTTATAACAAAGCTTTCGTAATCACTGATGTAGACTGCTGCTCGTAAAACGAGGTATTGAAAAATGTTGCAAATATTATTTTATAGTTATCTTACTACTGCAAACATCTGTCGCATTTTTATGAATAAATATAATTTCATTCGCGACTAAGTAAGATCTTTCTTAATTACGATTGATCCTAATAAGAAGAATTATTGTTGTGACTATTATAAAAATTAATAAAAAAAAAAAATTTATTATTCAAATATTGCAAATCTTGAATTATAATGAAAGTTTGTGCAAGAATACGAATTTTGTTTGTTTATAGGTATTTTTTTATATATTTAAAAAAACGTTTAATTTTCTTAACATATAAGAAAAATCTGATGTGGATACCACACTACTTTCTTGTACGCCTATTAAACTATATATACATTTTTTTTTAAATGAAAAGTACATAAAATTTCATTTCATTAATGACTTGAGATATTTTTTCATTTCTTTTTTTTATTGTTATTATTTATCGTAAAACCTTTTTACAATCACAAGTTAATAATTACTAATAAATCAATATATTTTAATTTAAAAAAAAAAATTAAAAAAAAGGAGATGAAGTCTTGATTCGAACCGATGTGCCTTCCCCTTACTAGATCCAAATATTTCATTAATTAAAATTTTATTTGGGTATAACTCTGGAACCAATCAAAATAAGTACCCTTATGATATATTGTTGAAAAGCTCTCAATGAGGGCTTATTACTGCAGTTAAGAAAAAGTCTAAAATCCAAATTTGTTTGGATTTTGGACTTTTTGGACACTTTTGGTTTAATCGATTGCAATCATAATGGAAGGTGCACAACTAGATGTTACAACAGTCCTAAAGCCAAAGTTTCAACATCGTACTAATCGTTTTTGAGTTATGCGAGATACATTCGTACGTACGTACATACGTTCGTACAGACGTCACGCCGAAACTAGTCAAAATGGATTCAGGGATGGTCAAAATGGATATTTCTGTTGAAATCTGAAAACCGAAATATTTCGCGATTACAATACTTCCTTGTACTTCGTAAAAGGAAGTAAAGAAAGATATATCTCTAAACAATAAAATTTTTAATTTTATCTATATATTATAGATATATAGACTATTAATACCATACAGTTGCTCCGGAGGCTAAACTGAAAAAAGAGAGACAGATTTATGGACTATTGCTTATAATAATTTTAATATAACTACAGTCTTCATTTTATTCTGTTAAAAATCTGAGAACCTTAATTTTATGCTTCCTTACATTAGTTTAATTAGTAAAATTAATCTAATGATATTAAAATTTAATCGGAAATATTACTAACAAATATGCATTATACACATGAACGCATAGACAACTCAGATAGTATATGACAAAGAAAAAAAAAACGTAAATTATTTAAGGCATCTTGAACGGAGAAAAATATACGTACATTGTCTATAAAAATCCTTGAATTCAAGGTAGTCCATCTCTACCTGCCAATAATGAAATTGTGTAAGATATTGTTTCATCTGTTACTTTTTTAGACAGTAGAAATTCTAATAAGTACAAATTAATGAATTAAAGATTCTTTTTCAACAATAAAGAATTTTAAATAAACGATTTTTTTACATGTTCATAATTTATATTGGCTAGAACTTCTGGAATTCTTAGAATGTGTTACATCAACATCATTAATTAGAATAGAAATATCATGGAGATATTTAACACGTATTATTCTATCATACACATTCATTAAAGATATGCGGAAGGGAAAAGCCGTTAACTTAATATTGTTTAATTTTATGTATTTAATGAATTTAATTTATATAACTTCCATCAGCATGTATAGGTTTTATATCTCGATTTCAAAACAAAAAAAAAAATATCTGAGCGTTCAAAAGACACAGCTATATACTGATCCCGGCTATATAAAATTGTGCCATAAATTCTAGAGACTTCCGGGTTATCTAACGATTCACTCCCTTTTTCATAAATAAAATACACGCCCTTATTTTTAATAACGCATATCTTTTGCATAGTAAACTTAATATATGTGTATACGTATTTTTGTACAAAAAAGACAAAAGATGTATAAATGGTTCAATAAACCGGTTAAACAACTGAGCTTTTTCTACACCGCTGAAGATGAAAAATAAAACAGACAAAATTTTTCACAAAGGTAGGGCTTTACATGCTTTACAAAGGTTCTTAATGAGTGTTACATCGCTTTTATCCTCTGAGATTATTTTTTTGCTGCGTTCTGTTTTGTTTATGCTCTAAGATTATATATTGCTAAGAAAGTGTAATCTGTCGCACTCATCGAGTTTAAGGGTTTCCACAATTGAAAATGAATGTCGGCTAACGCATCAGATCACGATAGTGGTACAGAAAATTTACATTTATTTGAAAGGAAATTTGCAAATTATCTATTTACGGCAAACCTTAATTATCTAATATAAATTTCATATTTGAATTTCAAAATTTAAAAAATACACCTAGTGACTTTTACATACACTTTTAATACTAAATACACCTTTAGACTTTTGCACAAGTTAATTATATCTTAAAATGTTTTATTGCTACTGTAATTAGGATGCAGTCCTCAATGAATGTTGAAAGTATTTATTTTGTAATGACAAGAATTAGTCGAGGTAGACGATTGTCGAAAGTAGCTGAGAAATATTGTCTTAAAAACTGTGCAGGCGTTGTCTGGTACTGTTGATTCCTTCTTTTAACAGACTACCGACACATTCTAGCACTAGTCCGCGAAGGTTGACTTCGCGGACATCAGCTTTTATTAATATGCAGATAATAAAAAGATCATCTGGAATTTAAACTGGAAAGTATAAAAAAGTATTTTTTTTTAGGATTTTAAAATAATGATAAACTGTAAATCTGAAGCTAACTGATAAGTTTCCGAAAATACTAAAAAAACTTCGATTCCAGAAAAAAACTCATGGCACAGTTTGAGAAAAAAATAACTTATTTTTTAAAATATAAACATAAATAAAAAAGAAAAAGCTAATAAATTAAATGTAATATTTTATAATTGTGTATTTAAACTATATTTTGTTTTTTAAATATTATTAATTATTATAAAATATTGCAAATTCAAGCAGGAAACTTGCCAGTCCATTTGAAGTGGAAAAGGAGGGTATCTACGGATCAACGTTGGTACAATATGCAATAGTAATAAAATATGTTAATTTCCTATAAAAATACGAGTATATAAAAAATCCCGCTTCCTTATATAAATATATATATATATATAAAATAAGAATATATATACATATAAGAAATACATATCTATGCATAGTTATATGTATATACATATAAGAAGGCTTCTGAAGTTGCCGATAAAAGTTGGAAAGTAAGAAAAATTAATTTATATAAATTATAAAAAGAAATAAATCCGTAAACGAATAATAGATTAATAATAATACAGATTTTACTTACTGATTGCGTAGTTAATTCATCGCAAATGTACAAATTTTGAATAAAAGGATTTGATTAAAATTAGATTTTCTTTGTAACTTCATATACCTCCTGGTAATTAATTAACAATATGTTTAATGTTGTTATTATCATCTTATGAATGTATTGTTTAAACAAATTTGTAATCTAGAATGATAAAATAATTTAAAAAAATTATAAAGTATCAAAAATGTAATGATTTCATTTCACCAACAATCTCCGAAGTGAAAGTAATTAAACTACTAGGGCGGTGGAAAAGAACTTAATGAAGGTCCTGGTAAAAAAAAAGCGAGAGGTAGAAGAGGATGGATACTAAGGCTCGATCAGGGTAGCTGACCGCGCGTCAACAAAAAAAAAAAAAAACTGCTGTAATTCAATTAAATTTTTTTAACCAGATCTTGAGTATTTTTATAATTGTTAGGATATTAAAATCCATGCAGTAAATCTACAACGATTTATTTTTGACGGAAGTAAAATTTTACTTTAGAATACTAAAACTGAAGTTTTAATATACTTTATTAAAGGATCGATTTTTATATGAATTAAAATTTTTCTAATCATTTATCTGTTAAACAAATTACAAATTCTAATAATGGAAATAGCTGCCCAAAAATATTTGTAAGAAAATAAATCGGTTTAAAACAGCTCGCATTTTCGATCTCAAAATCAGTTAGGCAGCGGAGTTACAATTCTGGTTTTAAAACCAAGCGGATTAGATTTTACTTTGATTCATAAAGATTTTAAGCGGTTAGACTGATAATTTTAACCAGAATTTTAATTCCGCTCCCTAACTGATGATATGCATCAAGTCTTACGTAACAGAAAAATAAATAGTAACGTGTAACGGCAAGATTCTTACGCGGTTTGTATTTATTAACATTTTTATGGCGTCATAAATATAATCATGTTGACCTTTTCAGACAAATATCGGAAAATACAATTACTTCCACCTATAATCACATCATAGTCATAGGTGGGGTAACGTTTTTTCATATTTATCTCTCAATAGGAAAAAAATAGATGCGGTCGTAAAACAAAAAATATATGAATAAGTTTCTTTGAAGGTATTTAATTTTGTTATTTACATTTAGTTATTAGATGGTATAAAAAATGAAACAGCAAATTATTTTATCCAATTACGCAGAACTTGCCCGCCCAATAAGAAATTTATAAACGATAAAAAGTATTAACTAATAATTACATTCTATTGTTATTAAGATTGCTGCAATTATACTTTTTCCTCAGATAGGTCAAGGATCTTTATTTCAGAAAAAATAAAAATTATGGTAATGTTAAAGGTATGTAAACAAACATTAATTTCTAATTTCAATTTGTGAATTATAAAGGTGAGATTATAACATTTTCTCTTTCCTCTGTGGACGACAGATTGTGTGAGTTGACAAACTTCATTTATTCGCATAATTGGTTTAAAGATAATTCTTATTTGATTTTTTCTTTCTCAAGTTTGTGCCATTGTATACCTCACCTTTTATGAGGTAAAGTGAAATTTTGCCTTCATAATAATTGTATTTACTTTAAAAACAAATAAGAGTAGCATCTGAGAATCTTGTCGAGTTCGAGTATTTGAAGTGAGTGGTGGTGTTATTTTGCGCTTTGGTTTTCTTTCTGTTTTTCTGAGTTTTTTTTTGGTATTTTTACGGATTTTGGGACTGAAATCTGACGGTTGGATTATTTTGGAAATGCTATTACGTTTTTTTTCAAGTTTCGGACGCTAGACTGATTTTTTATTTAAATTGTTAGATATCGACCTTATTGCTGTAGGCAATAAAGTCTTTAATTATTTGTACCTAAGTGATTACGTTGGTACTTTTTTAGTAATGTATTATGTACTGATAGTGACTATTATACTGATGGATGATAACAAACTTTAGTTATTAATTAATTTTAATTCGATTTCTTATCATATCGGGTTTGATAAGATAGGTTGCTGTAGCTTGACTCTTTAAGCTACTGCCTAATACATTTGTTTATTTTCTATGTACATTTGAAGTTTATCGAATCCTTTCTGTGTATAATTTACGTATATACAAAGTGCGTCAATAGGTCGGGTGCGTATGGCCTACTACTACAGAGGAATCTCCAGAGAAAGAGTCCGAGAGTACGGTGGAGCCTGAGTCCGGTTAGGCTACTACCAGTGTGACATTGGAGGCTGATCAGCGGGAAGGCCTTCCCCCTAGGCCTGCTACGAGCGGTAGGAAGGGGACAAAAAGTCTGAAAGCGAGGCAGTCCTCTACGGAGGAGGAGGAGGAAGTGTCTCTTGGAATAGAGTTTCTTGTCAGCAGATTCGAACGGTTGGCGAAAGACCCGAGAAAAAAATATTAATAAGAACGTAAAGAAGAGTATAAAGGAGCTCGAAATGGAACTTAGCGCTATGCTAAGTTCACCGCTATGGTCAAATGAGGAGAATGATTACTGTTACTTCTTTTACTATTGGGAAGAAACTGACTGCAGAGATAGCGACGCAGACACGGGTTGGTACGGGCTGTCCCACTGAGGATGCTCTGGATAACGGGGTGCCGGCATCCCAGATAGTTGACTTTATCAAAAAAGGCTGGCCAAAGAAAGCCTTCAAAAGTATCCAAGTTGGGATCCCGGCAAAAATTGAGGGGACGCTCAATAAGGTTACAGTTGTTGACATGCACGCTTTGACAGAATCTAGGTCGGTGGACACACTGATTGCCAGACATGCACAGGTGGCCTGGCTGTCGAGTAATCCGAAGTAAAAGCTAGGGATGTCGTGTCAGCTGCTCTGGAGACGAGACTGATAGGGGAAGTTGGAGGTGGGGAGGTCTCCAACATGTTCCATGTGGCTTACGTGGACTCGGATGATGGCGGAAATCTTGCGCAGATTGGTGGAGGTTTTTACAAAAATCAGAGGGAGCAGTGGAGGCCGTTTGGACCGCTACAAGCGGAGATATACGGGCAGAATACCTTGGTCCGAAAGATTCTTGAATATGAAGGGAGAGCGACCGGCTGTCGTTTCTATATTACTTCGCCGGTTGGCAAACTCTCAGCTGCATGAAGTAGTCTCCTGAGGATAACTATAGAACGGAGACTATAGTAGCCAAAACGGCGGTGTCCTATGCGGACCTAAAATCATTTAAGACGGAGGTGAAGATCCCAGCGGATTCAGAAATTCTCTCTATAAGAAAGGCTGGCGGCAATATGAAGATTAAACTTAGGGAGAAAAAGGAAACCTATGGCGTCCTTAAGCATATACTTTCGTCAACTATAAAGGTGGTAGTGTTCTCACGAAGGCCAGGATGGCCTTTCTCCGGTACGGGACTTGAAGAACGGCAAACACCCGGATGAGATCTTACACGGGCTGCCTACGGCCTCCGGTCAGGAGTTATCGGCTGACACGAGAGTGACATTTAGACCGGGATTAGGAGAAACCGGAGTGGCGATATGTCGCCTCCCGGCATCGATTGTTACACCCATTGTACAAAAGGGAAGGGTGAAGATCGGGCTTGTGAGCTGTAGAATGGAAGTTGTTGATCTCCTTCTGCGATGCTACCGATGTTTAGAAACAGGGCATCTGGCAAGGAACTGCAGGGACGAAGACAGAAAGGCTGTATGTTACAATTTCGGGGGCGACGGACATCACGCTGTAGAATGTAGCAAAACACCGAAGTGTCTTACGTGCAATGCAGACGGGCACCGCACGTGCAGTGCCACATACCCTGAGGGCGCCAATAGTGAGAATAACAAGGAGAACCGGGAGAAGACCGGGTGAACCTAAACCGGTTGATGAAATGAAAATTGTTCAGTTTAATATGAACCATGCGACACTGGCACTTGGCCTGCTGACAAGGTATGTCTCGGAGATGGGCATCGATATTGCGCTCATCTCTGATTGCTGACTGAGACCATCGCATTAATGTATCTAGAATGCCTCAACTCTGGAAGCACACTAACCTTCAGGAGGGGAATCACTGGGTCCATTATTGATCTTACTTTTGCTACGCCGGCTTTGGCGGCGCGGATTCGGGATTGGCGGGTAAGTGAAGACTGCCTAGCGAGTGATCACCAGGCCATCCTCATGAGTGTTACAGATGGGGGTTCTGCGGGGACTGGGAGGTCGGTTCCTCGTGGTTGGAGTACGAGGGGTATGGACCCGTAAGAATTTGCGGAGACACTGGATCTGAGTGCGGTATGCGAAGTTACTGCGGCAGAGGACGGAGTCGACTGCTTGGAAACAGCATGTGCTGCTCTTCTCCCTCGCAGGTATTGTTGGAAGAATCGTTCTACAATATATTGGTGGACAGAAGATATCGCTTGGAAACGTAGGGAGTGCCTTGGGGTCAGGAGGTTCGCGCAGCGTTCGCGCAGCGTTCGCGTTTCTACTCACTAGTACAGTTATACATGGCCCCATACAGGAAGTGCAGGAGCGAGCTCAAAAAGCTCTAAAAGAGCTTAGTTTTAGAGACTCTAAAAGGTCATCTTGGAAATTCATCTCAGAAATTGATACAGACCCATGGGGGAACCCATTTTAAATTGTCATTAAAAGGACACTAAGAGCTAGAGTCCCCTTATCATTGGACACTAGAGAGATTCAGAACATAATTGAGGGACTGTTTACTCATGGGGATGGGGTCGTTACGGAAGTTGAGGACGATCTTTTCACCAGAGAGTAACTTACAGCAGCAGTGAAACGGATGCCTCTGGATAAGGCGTCGGGACCAGATCTTTTGCCAAATTTGGCAGTTAAGGTGGCTGTTGAGGCAGACCCTGATACCTTTTTGAAGGTATACAATAATTGTTTAGATGAGGGGTTGTTCCCTCCGAGGCGGAGACGGCAGTGCCTTGTCTTGGTTCCCAAGCAGGGTAGGGACCCGGTGCATTCGTCCTCTTATAGACCACTGGCGATGATCAACACTATCCCAAAGATACTCGAGCGCATGCCACTGCAAAGGTTGACCAGAGTTATTGAGGATGCAGGGGGACTTTCGGATAAACTATTCGGTTTTCGGAGAGGAAGATCTGCTTTGGACGCGGTATCGGATGTTGTTAGTATGGCAAGGAGAATCATTGGAGGGAGGAAGATCTGCGTGCTCGTAGCGCTTGACGTTCGCAACGCATTTAACTGTGTGACCCATGACACCATTAAGACTACGCTGGAGAGTATGAGAGTCCCTGCATATCTGAGAAGAATAATTCTCTACTACCTCAGTAAGCGCAAATTGATCTGTGAAGTGAAGGACGGAGCAGTTGAACGATGCATTGATAGAGGAGTTCCATAAGGGTCGATCCTTGGGCCAGCCCTTTGGAATATAGTTTACGATGGCGTATTTCGCACTCCTCTACCGCCGGGTGTCCCTCTCGTAGGTTACGCAGACGACTTGGCCCTTGTGGTGGAGTCGAGTACTCTGAGAGAGTCCATCGATCAGATACAAGGCTCATATACAACAATCAATACGGAAACGGGTTAACTATGACTCCAGATAAGACAGAGATTGTTTACAACAGAGATTGTGATTACAACAACCAAACGAAGACCAACATTGAAGATTTTACTTGAGGGCCAAAGGATTTGAAATATGGGTGGACGCCAGGATGCGTTTCGGCACCCACGTTTTGGAGGCCTGCTCGAAGGCTGAAAAAGTCATGCGTCTGGTTGCCAGATTACTGCCGAATTGTGGGCGACCGAGGCAGCATAGGAGGAGGGTGCTGTCTGGAGTGATATACTCCACTTTACTTTACGGTGCCGAGATATGGGGAGGGGGTCATTAGATACGGCATATACAGAAGTGCTCTCGAATCAATACATAGAAGGTGTTGCCTCCGTATTACAGCTGCATATTGTACGGTTTCTCGAGAGGCAGTCGAAGTGTTGGCGGGAATATTACCTGTCGATCTGAAGATCACCCGCAGAAAGAAGATTAAAGAGCAACGGGCGTCAACACTTGCGGAAAAAAGGGGAGTGGCTAGCTTCATTATAGAAGAAATGAGGAGAGAATGGCAGATGCAGTGGAACACTAGTGATAGAAGCCGAAGGACACACCGCATAATTAGGGACCTGAGAAAGTGGTGTGAGAGGGGCCATGGCTCGCTGGGTTACTGTCTCACACAGTTTCTAGCGGACCATGGGGGGTTCAGAGCACGCAGCTGAGTGCCTAGGGCAATTACATATTTTACAATGTTAACAAACGATTAACATCTGGTATAAAAGTTCGCTTTTGAAGCTAAAGATTAGCAAAAAGAACATGAATTCTTAAACATTCGGTTAACAAGATCTTCTTCAGAGAGAAACAGTATGTGTGAACATCCCAACCCCTTAGGGGAAGACACCCGCCTGGTGACGTTTTGGTCACCCCCCCCCACGTTATTAGTCCTGTTGGGCTTTAACGGGAGTCGTCTATCGCCCTCTGACTTTTAAATCTCATAGTAATAAGCCTGGTCTCGTTCGGATGCCACCAATGTAAATACCTCGGTAGACATTTTTTTTCTTTGTTTGGAGGCGAAAAACGTCTGTGCGTTATCATCGCCCGAAATTTTTATTAATAAAAGGGTAAAATAACACTGAAATAATAAAACTTATAAGGTGTAAAATTAATATAAATCATATAATAAAAATTTATTAAAACAAAAGTCAAAAAAGTGAAATAAAACTAAAAACTAATATCGCAGACGGAGTCTTTAAAATATAAAAGATAAAATAATAGAATAAAGAAACTATATAAAACTTACCTAATTTCGATAGGTTGTGCAAAAGGCTCCCTTCTCGGATAATAAAATTAAAGACATAGAACCAAAAAATCAAAATTGAAAGTAAAGGTTAAAAATTATCAAACACTTTTCTAGTATAAAAATATACATGATAATATTACACTTTTTGCAGTAACGTGGTACTATGCAAAAATAGAAACATCCGGTTCAAAATTTCGTTATTATTGTACAAGATATCACGGATGTTTCTGGGTAGATTAAATTTACGACGCAACGCCGCATAACATATGCAGTCTATGAGAATGTGGTGCATAGTTATGCGGCAGTAGAATCGTGTGCATAGGGGTGGGACTTCTTCTGACATTAGGTACTCCTGTGTAATCCTCGTATGTTCTACCCGTAACCGGCAGAGGACCACTACCTCACGACGAGGTTTTCTGCAAGAGGAGTCCCTTGACAACACTGAATCTTTAATCCGTTGAAGTTTATTATCGACGGTATTCGCCTAGTCACTTTGCCATCTTGCTCTCAGTGTATGTTTTACACGATTAATAAAATCAAAGGTGGTAACTCGGGTGGTGAAAGGAGGTTGAATACACGCTTCTTTGGCAGCATAATCTGCTTGTTCATTATCTGGAATCCCTGTATCTGTAAATTTCAATGACGACAGGATGTTTGGAATAAAAGTTTTCTAACGCCTGGAGAGCACTACACGAATCACTGCAAATAAGAATGTTTCTATATTTAGGGTTAATGATATTTAGAGCCTTATTTATAGCGAGTAGTTCAGCGGTGAATACACTCGTAATACCGGGAAGGTCAAACATATAAGCTCATTCATTGACGGCAAAAGCACAACCAACGGTATCGTCTTGTTTCGATCCATCTGTGTATATCACCGCGTCTGGGTTCGTCTTGGTGAGAATATACTGAAACATTTGGCGGAAAACAGTAGGTGGTGTTTTCTTTATCGTATGTTATAAGATCAAATGTAAAATTTACAAGGTTTATTCTCCACGGAGGATATGAGCACGGATATGATGGAAAGAATGACGGAGTGTCAACATTTATATGCTGCAGCAGACGTCGGGTACGGATACCCACAGCTGCAGTACAGCGTGGACGGTCCTCATACTTCCTTAAATTAGGATTTCTAAGAACTGGGTCAAAAGCCGGGTGATTTGGCTGTCCTTTGAGACGGGCAAAATAAGATAAAAAAAGCTGGTCTCGTCTGTTCCAAAGTGATGGCTCGCCACAGTCTACAACTAAGCTTGCAATAGGGCTTGATTTGAACGCACCTGTGGCAAGCTGAAGAAAAGCACGCTGTACACCGTCCAGCATTTTAAGCACGGTTTGACGAGCTGAAGAGTAGGCGGGCGACACAACCATAATCTAAACGGGAACGAACAAGGGAATAGTAAAAACGTAACAGATATGACCGATCGGCTCCCCAATTGGTGTTACTAAGGACCCGCATCATATCTAAAAGTTTGGAACATTTTGTCCTTAATTCCTCTATATGTTTGACCCAAGTAAGACGGCTATCAAAAAGCAAACCTAGAAACTTGACGTAAGGAGATATAGCAATAAGTTCTCTGTTCAGAAAAACTTGCGGAATAGAATGGTTTCGTAGCCGAGAAAAGACTATACATTTCATTTTGTCGGGTGAAAATGTGAAACCATTACTTCTGGACCAAGCCTCAAGGCGAAATATAGTGTTCTGTAGTAGTCGCTCTGCAGTGGGCGTTGAACGGCTCGCAATGTAAATAACAAAATCGTCAACAAACAGAGAACATGAGACAGGAGCTTGTACACAATTGGTAATATTGTTTATGGCTACAGAAAATAAGGTGGCACTTAATACACTACCTTGAGGTTCTCCATTCTCCAAGACGACACTATCTGAAAGTGAATCGTCTACACAAACATGAAACGTTCGGTGATTTAAGAATCCCTGGATAAAAGCAAGAATATTGCCCTTGATTTCCCATCTCTTGAGGGTGTTAAGAATACCACGTCTTAGGCTGTGTCGTACGCCTTCTTTATATCGATGAAGATAGCAACGAGATGTTGGCGGTTCAGGAAGGCATTTTTTATGGCTGTTTCTATTGATACTAAATGGTCAATGTAAGATCGTCCTTGTCGGAAACCACACTGTTCTGAAGATAGATAGCTATGTTTCTCCAAGTACCATGTAAGCCTGCGGTATACCATTCTTCCATTATTTTACATAGCATGCTTGTTAAAGAAATAGGGCGGTAGCTTGAGGGATCGGTTTTGTCTTTACCAGGCTTTAGTACTGGTATAATAAATGCTTCCGACCAGCCGGGCGGAAAGACTTGTTCGGAGAATAAACCATTGTAAATATTCAAAAGATGTTGTAGTGCTGAGTTAGGAAGGTGTGAAAGCATACCAAGGCGAACGTTGTCTGGTCCAGTGGAAGAGTCACGTGACTTCTTAAGTGCGTGTAACATTTCTTTAAATACGAATGGAGTGTTCAATTCACCAACCGAATCACCGATGTTTAACGCCAATATTTCTATTTGTACTTTGTACCTCTGAAAATCGTTATTATATCATGAAGTGAGAGACACCGAGCGGAAAGATTTTGCTATAAGTATTTACTATAGCCGAAGAAGATGATGAAAGGAGTTCTCCTTCATCAATGAGACCGATAATAGAGTGCCTTGGCGATCTGAAAATTGCATGGATTTTTTACACACAGTACACTGCCGTGAAAGTCATCACAAACAGACCAATGAAGATAAAGGCGTAAATTCGGTGAGCATATGGAGAGATCGATGTTAGACATAGTACCAGGTGATAAAGTCATGAATGTGTGAGATCCATTATTCAGAAAACAAAGGTCTAAATCTTCTCTCACACTATGTACTATATTTACTCGAGTGGAGCAGAAGGTCGAGCCCCAGGAAACATGGTGGTCATTGAAGTTTCCTAAAATTAACGATGGAGATAGTATTTGTGTGAGGAGATTTGAGATATCCAGAGCACTGAACTCAGCGTTCAGTGAGAGATACAGATTGCAGATATGTAATTGGAAGGGGATAGAGATCTTTACTGCAACAGCAGGAACGAGAGTGGTCAGTTGAATCCTAGTACATTTCATGAATGAAAATAGCCACTTCACCACTCTCTCTACCGTCTACTATATAGTATCTCTCACAGAAGTATCCTCTGAGTGCTATTGGGTCATGTTGTAGAAGATGAATTTCCTGGAAACACATGATTATTGGATCAAGTACGTGTGCCAGTACTCCAATATCTTCACTGCGGGACGGAAGACCTCTAAAATTCCACTGAATAACGTTCATAAGGAAAAAATATAAACAAATAAAAAATAAATAAATAAATAAATATACTTAGGAAAACAATATAAAATTTAGTTGTATGTGATTCGGTTTTTCTTTTTCGTACTCTTTAATTTAGATACTTCCGACGCCTTTAGGTCGGGAGGTTCTTCAACCATATCCTCCAGTATATGGGGTGATGGTGGAGGACACTTATTAGAATGGGATGCCGCTATTGACATCCCACAAGGGGTGGTTATGTGGGTTCCCTTTATGGGGAGCTTATTAGTTGGCTTAGTGCCAGCTGTGGTAGTCTCTGCCCGTACCGGTAGGACTTTGGGAGCAGGAACTTTCGTGTGGATCACACTGTTGGATTCATTTACCGCGACGTAAGACTTTTTATTCATCTTTGTCAGCTCTAAAATAGTGGCTGTAAGCGAAGTAACTTGATCAGAAAGCATCTGAACGAGTTTCTTAAGTTCATTGCAGGATCCGCACTGCTGATTATGACTTTGAAGAAGTTTATTTTGACGTAGCGGTGGCGAAAGATACATCCGGTTTGACGAGGTTTCGAGAGTTAACTATCTTTCTATATTCCCTGCGTGTAGCCGGGAAAGATAGTCTGTACTCTTTCTCTGAAAGATAGTCTGATAATCTGTACTGAACAGATTTTGAGAATTGCCTTTGCTTCCTTAAAGGTTGGGCAATCTTGGGAGCGGGCTGTGTGTGAACCACTGCAGTTCGCACATTTTTCTCTTTCCTCGCAGTTAGTGTAATTGTGACCTTCGTTAGCACATCGAGCACAGATCTCCGTTCTCGAGCAAGATGTTATAGTGTGACCACACCATTGGCATCTGAAAAATCGCCGTGGGTTGGGTATGAATGGGCGTACCGAACGGAGAGGTAACCCGCCTTAATCTTCTCTGATGGAACAGGAAGACTGAATGTCAGTATAAGAGGCGATGTCGGTTATTCTGTTCCGTTCTGCCGTTTCATTATACGTTTCACTTCTACAACACCTTGAGTACGAAGTTCATCAGCAATTTCACTTAAATTCATTTCCAGAAGGTCACGACAAAAAATTACTGCTCGGCTGGTATTTAGGGTCTTGTGGCATGTCGTACTTATGTTTATGCCGCTCATATTGGTAATAGGAGCGACTCTACTCATCGTTAAATGTTTACACCAGAATTATTCCATCACGTAATTTCTTAATGTTCCTCGGATAACCAATTCATCCTGTGACGCGTTTATTAATCAGGTAAGGTGAGACCTTTTGAAGGGAGCCACCTTCCTGATTATTTCGAATAACAACAAAGCGAACATTTTTGCACCTGACACCATCTTCGTCCGCTGTAGCAAAATTATCCTCGTCAGACGAAGCTGACCGAGGCCTTTTCACTAGACTGAAATTGGTGGTTTTTTCAGATGGACAACCAACCATCATAGAATTTGCTGAAGGAACTGAAATTTTGGTTCCACGAGAACCGGCGATATAATAGACCACTCCAGCAGAGCGGACGCGTACTGGAGCTGGAACTAAATACGACTGTATTTGCTCTGGTGCCCAGTTTACATCGTTCGATATTCATTACATAGAGCCATTCACCCATCGGCACCATAGTTCCCACCTTAGGTTACGGTTGCGTTTCGTAACATGTCGCAACACCACCGAGTGTAATTGAAAGAGAAAATTGTGTTGGATGTTGTTGTGTAGTCGAGTAAATGTATATGTTGTAATTCGTGTAGTGTACTTGGTGTAGTATCTGTGTATAGTGTAAAATATTCTGCAGCTAAGTGTGTAGTGGGAAGATAAGCTGCAGAGGCTAGGCCCGTGGGGACGCCAACCCCCAAAGTCTTAAAGAATAAGACTCCCCGTCGGTAGACATTTGCATCGGTGATTTATTAACTCAGCTTTTGCCTTCGCTGTAGGCCTAGTCGGGACATCTTGAATGTACTACATTGTATCCCTTGAACTAGCTAACCGAGCTCGGAGAAGCGCGAACCCCGCGCCTAATTCTACTTATTATGAGCAAATTTCGTGATTGTCTCGTAAAACGAGGCAAATTTACACAACATACCACCAAAGATGTTGATCGCAACAACGTAATTTATTACCAGTTCTCTTAGTGAACTCAACTTAGTTAAAACCCCACACTTTGGCTAATTATGGACTTCGGTCTGGTCCATTAGGGAGAGGCGGACAGACCTTCTACTCCCACTCGGCTCCATCGCAGAGTTCCGTGTGACATTCACCTCATAAACCATCGTCGAGATGCCGCTACACCTCACGGCTGCATGGTATCCCATGCCCTCAGCAGTGCAGTCGTCTTCCCGCCGACAGTGTCATTTGCTCATTCTAATCTGCCCTCAACAAAACGCCGCTACACCCCACGGTTGCATAGTATTCCATACCCATCGCCAGTGTTTTGCCGTTCCGTCGACAGCTTTTACAACCATAATCACCTCTTATCTAACTAACCGTGGCTCGCTGGCAAAGCGCCTACCTTTGGCCAATCAAACTGTCCAGGCGGACCCTAGCCGCCCGGGTTCCTAGTCTATTAAATCCCTTCGGTCGTCCTACATTGGGCGAGTAATCGAAGGAAGCCAGCCACATTGTCCAGTCTCTGCGAGTCCTCCAGTTGACTCGCAGATCAAAGAAGGATTTTACGCTTCCCTGACAGTTCTGGTACGCTCAGCTTCGTACCGGGGACAGACATACAGGACATGGTCTACAGTGTTATCGATCCTACAGTACGGATACAAGCCGGAGTCAACCAACCTAAACCTAGCCAGACTATCCCTAAAAGCACCATGTCCTGAAAGAAATTGAGTTACGTGCCTATTGGGGGAAACCCAACTGATCGCTAGCAACTCCCTAACATTTGGAAAAATACCATGTGTGCATCGACCAATAGAAGAATCGTTCCACCTAGCTTGCCAAGAGTCAAAACCTTGGTTTTAAATTTCTCGCATACGTCCTGACGTTACAAGACCTACCTTCTGGGAAATATACTGCTGGCTACGTTCCGTAGCCAAAATATCTATGGATTTTATGCCGGCGATCATAGTGACTGCCTCTCGCGAGACAGTTCTGTAGCCACCGACAAAAACTAACAATAGAAGACGCTGGGCTCGCAATAGAATGTCCCTATAGCATTGGAATTGTAAACGATGAGCCCAGACGGGAGCAGCATACAACATTATGGCCTCACAGACAACTTTGTAAAGAATACGCATGGTACGGTAATTCATCTCCCAATCGGGATGGATTACGGACACCGAATAAAGCATCGATAACCTTTTTTGCTACAAACTGAGCTGCTCCTTGAAGAGAAGCCTCTCATCAAGGATAACACCCAGATACTTCTGAACGGTAACATACCTCATTGGAAGGTCGTCCATCTTAACCCGCGGGTGACGGGTTGCGGCTAGGCGACCCTTCAAGAACATTATAGTGGTTTTCTCTGCACTGAAAACTATCTTATGCTGAAGACTCCACAACCTTAATACCTTACATGCCTGTGTCGCTCTGAGCTCCATCTTGGCAAGCAAATTGCCCTCGACTAGCAGCAGCCCATTGTAGGCATAAGCCACGATGCGAAGTCACTGGGCATCCGTAATCGCATGAGAGAATCGAACTAAACGACCTAGACGAGTGGACCTAGAACACTGCCCTGTAGACAACCTTTAGACAGGGTCTTTCCTACCTCCAAACTGCCGTCACGAAGGACGACAGCTGAAGTAGCTCGAGAGAGTTCTAATCTCATTTAGAGTGCAACCACGCTGCTGCAGTTGAAACATGGCAGAAGGCCACCATAAGTTGTTGAACGCTCCGGATATGTCCAAAATGACACCGAGAACATACTCTTCTGTGCCCTTGCATCTTGCGTCTTCTGTGCCCTTGCCGGGGCGGAAACCATACTGGTCGTTTATCAGCATATGGTTAGAAGTTAACCTACTATTAATGTGGAGGTACAAGACCTTCTCGATAACCTTACCTACTACAGGCAAGAGCGTCAAAGGACGGTAAGAGGAACTTACAGTGGGATCCTTGTCGCCACCTTTGAAGAGCAATTTCAACACACCTCGTTTCCAACACGCCGGAAAGTGCCCAGCCACAAGCAACCTATTGAAAATTCTATTCAGATGACCAACAATCACGGGCAATGTGCAAACAAGAAGCTCCACTGTTGGACCATATCCGGAGGCTTTATTCCTAGCCAGGCTACAAATTACTGACGGACTTCCGCCTCAGTAATTTCAGAAGACAAAATCTCACAGCGAAAACTACAACTTCCCTTCGGACACGTCGATGATACGAGGTCTCACCAACCTCGGTATCATCTGGAAGCAGATAGTTCACTAGAAGAGTGAGGTCACTACCTTTGTCTATAACAACACAATCCTGGGTCGAGAGAGCTCCGGTCTTTATGCATCCGCCTCTAGTGAGGAACCCCCGAAGGGATCCTCCAGCGGGACTACGGTCTTGGCGCCTCGCCTCAAATGTTATGTAGGGAAGGTCTTACCTTCCCCCCAAACATGGTGCAAGGGAGTCCTCACCCGATCATTGATGGTGGGACGCCGGAGCCTCCCACCCTCTCGGACGAGGCTTTATTTTCTTGTTTAACCTCTGGGACCACCGTGTGGTATTGCTTCAGAGGATGAGATGAATGAGTTGTAGCGTGTGCGAAAATTCCCGGACGGGGCTGTCTCCCATAAACACCACGCCAGGACAGGCACTGCTGACTCATGACACGGGTGAAGCCTTACAACCTCGACCTCCGGGTGCATGACCATGCAATTTGCAAGAGGGACAGCGAGCTTCTCCCTTGCAGTCCTTCCGCAAGTGGCCGGCCTCTCTACAGACAAAGCAGTGGCCATTCCTGTCCGGGCCGCATCAAGACTGAGCCGTATGGCCCGGATGCCAGCAACGGAAACATAGGCCATTGAAGGTGCCCCGTGTGACTCTACAGGCCACCTACCCAATACGGATCCGCCATCTGACAACAATTTTTCTGCAAGGATTGGCGGCACCGCTACCGTGACAACCTGCGTTGCCCAATAGGCCAGCCACACGGACATGATATTTACTATAAACGACTCCCCTGATAGCTTGCGAAATTCTGCAATGAACTCTTCTTTTGTTGTCAGCACGTCCGCATCCTTAACCAGGATACATTCCAACTGTATCTGGATCAGGAGATGCAGTTGCTCTGCATCTCCTAATGCAGTTGTTCTGCGGCACCATCAGCAGCCCGTACCCGGATATGTAAGTCCTTTCCGGAGCCCTTAGGGGCGGTGAGAACCCCAGCTTCACCTGGTGACACGGCCCCTTTTACGGAGCAAAAGAGATCGGCATAGGTTCTCCCCTCCGCCTTAACCACAACTGTAGGCATCGGCAGACCCACTGGCCGCTTCTTTTCTGATCCCTTTCCCTGCGGCACTGACGATGAACGCAGAAGATGTACACAATACTTCCTCCCAACTCGGCGGCTGGCATATTCCACTGTACGTCATAAAATGTGGCCATATCTTCCAATTGGACTACAGAAGCAACCCACCCTACTTTGCCCATCTGTCATGACCTGCGGAACCGACGTACAAATGGTGGAGGCCACCACCCGGTACCCTGACGTCGAGTCAATTACAATGGCCTAGTCCATATCCCCAAGGAGAAGTTGGAGAGTCATCTGGAGATGACGACACCCGTCGTCATCTCCAGATGGGACACGGGTAGACAGCTGTTCCACTAATACTTGCCCCGCCTTCAACTTGCCCGCATAGGCCAAGTCACGGACCCAAGGGGTCTTCTAGAACATCTGATGTTGATCCAGATTATAAGCCCTGGCCGCCAAGTCGACAACCCAGGCGAGGTCAGTTTCTTCCTACCATTTGTCCTCCATTTGCAATGTCCTCCACCAAGGTAGAAGTTTAAAAAACATCTCCAGACCAACCCCTCAAAACCAGCTGCACAAAATCTGATCAGGTTACACCATTATCCACTGCTCGTCGAAGGTCATTGTTCGACAACATTACCGTCCGCTAAAGGCCCCCATCTGGAGTCTGTGTAGACACGTCCGAAATGACAAAGTAAGTCTGAGTCTCATCCAAAACGGCCTTAAACATTTCCAGCATGCGTACTCTGCCCTATGATCAGCAAATTATTTGATTTCAACCTTCGTATTCACATGCTATTGAACTAGTGAACTTAACTTCTTGACGCTGCTAAACAAAACCGCCAAGTTATGGACAAAGCACCTCTTCCTGTTAGAGAAGCTTATTCCCTGTGCTCTTGCCTCCTTCCTGCTTTCCCTCTTTCATATGGGAATCATACGGTGATACAGACCCTCCTTCTAGGTCAGAGGCGTCATCGGTAGAGGACGATCCCCGCCACCAGCTTTAGACTTCTTGGTGACTTCAGCTGCCGGTGGGGAACGTTATAACCTGCGTTTCCCTGATACCTTTGAAACACGCTCTACATCATCATCTGAGGTCATCGAAAGAGACGGAAAATCTTCATCAAGGGCCCTACCGGAGCAGCCACTGCGACCGAAACCGACAGATCTACAACTCTCCGTTGTCACCGAACCGAACCTCCTCTGCCCTCTTCCATTTGTAACAACTGAGTACTTGGTCCAGCCGCCAAAATTCTTCCATTAACATCTCCTCGATACCCCCTTCATCAGTTGGGTACACACCTTTGGACCGCTCGAAGTCGGCCATAGTCCAATAATAAAATACAACCAACAAACAAAATTAAGTCCACTAATAAATAATTAATGAAGAAAATTAATTAAACAAACACCAATAATGCCCTAATTGAGAAACTCACGAGATGAAAATGAGTCTAAGTCAAAATGTAAGTATTACCACCAAAACAATATTTATTTTATTACTTAAAATAAATAAACTATTTTTTAATTTTATCATTACAATTTCAGTTCTTTGCTTTCCATTGTTCATTCAGTATTAGGCTATGAAGAAATTTCTATAAAATTTACTAAAATTTGAACTTTTTACTGCTAAATATTATTTTTTTATGAGTAACAGTAAACAGGAACGGAACATAATTCTGTGTATACATACGTACTTGTACACTAATTTTTTTGCAAAACCTTGTATAAAACGAGGAACATGTATAGCAAAATATTATGAATATTGTAGAGAAAAAAAATTTTTTTTTTGTTTTATTTAATTATAGATGTTCAATGCATTATATTCGGAGGCCATTCCGTTTTTCTTTTCTCAATAAAAAAAATATATGAGAAATAACCTAGCTAAAACCATAAATCCAAGCTTTGGAACTAGAGGTTATATCTTAATGTGATAGCGACGTTTTAATATATATATTTATAATGTATGTTTTAGAAGGTGGTATTACGATTTGTGGGAACTATAATATATATATATATATATATATATATATATATATATATATATATATATTGTTTTTTAAGAAACAAGGTGCGCTGTATTTTTTCCGATGAGTTTAAAGTTAATAGATGATTCACAGTAATGAAAAAAATTGAGGTTGTCTTATCATACCAGTAACATTTTTGTTTACCAAGTCAATTTCATTCTGTTACTGAGGATATTTTTTCAAACTGAATAAAAACTAAGCAAATGCATTTTTTTTACTGATTTTAACCTATCACGATTTTATACTGGCGTGAAACGACAAAGAAATGTTTCCTATTTACTGATTTTAAACTAACCTCCATTTTACTAAGTGCCTATTAACTTATTCTCATTTTCTTGGCCCAATTTGAGAAATTTTAGAGTGTTCTATTTATCAACAATTTTTTAAGTAAAGAATGGGTTTTATGGAAAAAACTGGTTTTAAGTGAAAATCTGGTGTTAGCGTCTCAGTCTTTTATTCAGAAGATCCCTGGGTTCGAATCCCGGTCAGGCATGGTATTTTTCGTACATTATAATATCTCCATCCAATATTTTTATGCACATACTGTGGGCTCATATTTCATTCTTTAACTTTGGGCTTAGGTAGAATTAATCATCAACTTAAAAAAAAAATATTTTCTCTTAATTAAAAATATATATCTTTTTTCCTACAACTTGACCGACCTGACGCGAAATATTTAATCACTTTTTTTAAAGATCAAATCCTCCGTAACGTATTCATTATTTTTAATTATTATGTAGATTTTTTTTCAGTTAATCTACACGAATATACCAATATTTTAATTTTTAATTATTTCTGATTTAAATAAAAATTACTTTAAAAAAATCACTAATAAAAAGAGAACTTTAAGTTGAAAAACGCTTAAATCTTTGCGAAGACAATGAGGAAAAAATTATTGTTAGGTAATTAATTAAATATATTTTTAGACTTTTTTTTTGTTTGTTGATTTTGTTAAAGAGTTAAGTTATAGTGTTAAGTAGTCACCAAAGTGTAATTTTCTTTCTTTATCGTTTTGAAGGCTAAGGTTTTGAAGGTTAAGCTACTTATCTTTTTTTTTAATTGTCTCTCTTCGAAGTGTTGCAAAGTTCTGGAGTCCGTTGAAGATTATTTTATTTGTAAATAACGTAAAAAAACGAGCAAGGGGTTAAAAATGTATTATTTAAATTATCTCAAGCTAATATTTAAAGCTTAAAAACTTAAATCCCTTAAAAAAGTTGTATTACATCGACTGCTATATAAATGTTTTAGAACTACTACTATTTCCACCGAAAAAAAATTAATTCTTATCATTCCCAGTACAGTTGTATTTTGTTTACTGATAAAACTATGACGCTAAATAATAGGACTGAAACATTACCGAGCTGTATACAGTTAGGAAGTGGAAAAGGGTCATCTACCTCCACATGTATTATCAAAAAAGTAGCTTATTTTTGTGTGTAGACTTTGTAATTTGGATTTAATGTGCGTTTCGGTGTGCAATTATTTCTGATTTCAATATCTCATTTTTAAGAATCTATCCATTCAAAAGTAAAAATCAGATAGAACATTTTTATTGAAATTTGCTGCGCGTTTTTACCACGATCAAGATTAAACGCTGTAATTTATATATCTTTCCTGTAAAATTTTCTTGGGCCTATCTTTCTCTCCGTGAAAGACTGTTATTTGATACGTGTTTTTATAAAATTTATTACGAAAAAATTTGCTAAAATTTTTAATACATTTTATTATTAATGTTTAATATATTAATGATTGGGCTACACCCATCTCTTTTGAATCACACGAATCATATCCATTTTAAAGAAAATTCACAAAGATAGAATAGAAAGATAGAAAAGAAGAAAAATATCAGAAGTTTTTAATGGAATAAAATTTTATGTAATTTTCATTTAAAAAAACGTGTAAATGTAATTTAATAGATGTACAAAGAAGTCATATGTTGGAAACATCAATTTTTTTTTTAAATTTAAATATATTGATTTATTAATAATTACTAACCTTGTAAAAATGTTTTAATTAAAATGAAAAGTACATAAATTTTATTTCACTCATTACTTCTGATTCTTTTTCATATATTTTTTATTCACAAAAAATTACAGTTTTCAAATTTCAAAGGAAATATCCATTTTTACCATCGTGAATCCATTTTAACTAGTTTCGGTGTGACGTCTGTACGTATGTATGTATCTCGCATAACTCAAACACGATTAGCTGTAGAATGTCGAAATTTTGGATTTAGGACTGTTGTAATACCTAGTTGTGTACCTCCCCTTTTGATTGAAATCGACTGAATCAAAAGTGTCCAAAAAGCCCAAAATCCAAAACAATTGGATTTTGCACTTTTTCTAACTGCAGTAACAAGCCCTCATTGGAAGTTTTTCAACGATATATCGTAAGTGGTATTTGGATCTTACAAGACACATCGATTCGAATCAGACTACATCTCCTTTTTTTTAACTTTATTTTTAATTTCAATATATTTATTTATTTATAATTATTAACCTCTGATTGTAAAAAAATGTTACCATAAATAACAGTAAGTCAGTAATAACAACAAAAAAAAAAACCATCAGAAGTTATTAATGGAATAAAAGTTTATGTACTTTCCATTTAAAAAAATTTTTATTTGTAATTTAATAAGCGTACAATGATGTACGCTTATCAAAATCTGATGTGGTGTCCACATCAGATTTTTTTAAATAAATCATATCTCAGTTTATTTTGTATAATTAATACTTTACACGCTTCGATTTGTAGTTTTTCAACAACATATTTTCCTATAAAAATCCATGAAAATCCTCTTTTGTCTCATGGCAAAAGATAATTAAGAGTTTAAGTTTTTTTTAGCTTTTTAGTTTCAGTGAAAATTTGCTTATAAATTTTTTAAAGTTGTATTCTTGCGAATTTTTGTAGGGAACTGATATTAATCTTAAAAACTTCTTTGTAAGTTTATGTTTGTACGCTTATAAACAGTCTCTTTCTTTAGCTAGAATGATGTTGGAACAGTCTCATTTGTGTACTCAGCAAGAGTACACAAATGAGATGAATCTTTTTCTCAAAGAATGATATTTTTAATATCTAGGAAAGAAATTATTAGCTTATGATCAATGAATTAACAAATAATCATAAAATTGAGAGAAGAGATGATTATTATCGTCTCTTATCGTACATACTGTTGTTTCCCATCGGTAAATATTCAGATATTTTGTTAGAAGCAGTACAATTTGGTTAATAAAGAAAAGAAAATTGAAATTGTGAAGATTATATTCTCGTAGACTACTAGAATTTTGATCCTGGACTTGTATTAGTGTTATTTACCGCCCAGCATTGAAGAGAAAAATTATTTTTAATCGGTATGTAAATCGATTGATATTACATTATTGTAAATAAGAAACTCACAATTATAATTATATTTCTAATTATTAATTCACGGTTAAAGTTACAGTTCGAATTGCGTTATGTTTATTTTGATTCTTTTAAAAAATAAAGCGATTGATATGTAATCTTTTATGTACGATTTTATTTTATTTGAATTTGGGCTCACCGATAGTTTTCGCTTTCTGGGAGGCATTGTTCACTAATCTTTCTCTGAAAATTACTCTACAAATGGTTTATTATACACTTACGTTTTATTTTCACATATTTTATATTTTGTATACACAAACTGTATTGCGCAACATATTAGCTCTAAAATTCGCTTTTTATTTTGCACTAAAATAAAAAGTTTATTTATTCAAACGCAGTTGATACATTTAGAACTTCAGAGGCGAAATAAATTACGGATATCTCTCATATTTAAACGTTTGACGATACCGAATTATACTACAAAAGTAGGCTGAGGCAGGTTTCGAGAATACTAAGTGCAATCGTAGGGTTTCATTTGCAACGGTGATGGAAAAATTTTATCACCGCTCAGATTTCTCTCCGAATTATCTTTTCTCTCCATTTGCGGCAGAGGTTGAATTTTACCCCATCTGCCATGATGCCAAGCACTATGGTAGTGTAATTTGCAAGTGTATTACGTACGTGTTTTTTAGTGTAAGAAAACGCTTTCGGGATTTTTTTATACCAAATTGTTCTAAGTTTTCTGCTCAGGACAAAAGTTGTTTTAAAATTTTTGTCGAGAATCCTCTTTTTCCGTAGTAATTAACGATTTTTTTCAATTAATTTTATCTTAATCTTGAAATAATAACGATAAAATGATAATGTTATTTAAAATATAAACTGAAATAGATTTAGTCTTGTACAATGCTCCCTTCAGACCAGTACATGGTACGCCAGGAAGAAGGTACAGTTGGTCAGGTGGGCAGACCAGAACGAAACACCGCTCAGAAACAATCCTTGTACAACAGTAATGCTTGCATAACTACTCCGTTTCATTCACCTTTCTACTGTAAAAAAGTGAAATTAATAGTCTACCCTAATTTATCAATTCTTTATTATTGCTCACTCCATTTATCGATTCTGCATATACGTCAGTCGACCGAATCATCGGCTCTACGGATTGTTCCTTCCAAATACTACAAAAAAGAAAATAAATTCCTTTTATTGTTACGAACTGCGTTCTAACGTCATAAAATGCCTAAAAAAATCGAGGAAAAAACATCATGAAGTTTTGGAAAGTAATTTTAATACAGCGTATGGATGGATAGTCCCTATCTGAAACTTTCAGTTAATTTGTTGAGGTTCAGATGACCCACTTAAAATTAAAAATGTAGAAAATAATGAGACATTTCAACTTCTCAGAGAAAAGGCAATTTATAAAAGAAAAAACGTACTAAGAAATAAATAAAGAAAATAGTGGGTGTCGAATAAACAAACATGAATTGTCAAGAAATATTTAGATTCCGAACATTACCAATATGACGTATATAACGAGAGGAATATGACGAGTATTTAATTTATGTGCTTAACGAACATATTTTATCAAATAATGAATCGTACCTTTATAATAACAATCAAACAGTTGCCAAAAAGGTTTCAAATGAGATTATTGTGGCCCTTTTCATCTCAAGTATTTGAATCCCACTGGAGGTAAATCGACATGTTGTGTGACTCATGAGGGGGACAAAATAAATTGACACTATCCTCACATCTTTGATACTCTGTAAAGGTCATTGTGATATTTCAAGCCACACTGATCTTAGAGTAGTGAAGTAGTAAAGAAAGAAAAAGCTTTAGAATTGCGAACAACTTCGGTCTATAGCGATAATTTCGTCACCGCATCTCTTGTATGTCGATCGACCAAAATGTCAGCAGATAAATCCAATGACTTAAACATTGAGATAATTTGTGGTCTTCGAACTCAAGATTTCTTAAGCGACTCACTGGTAGTAAGTAACGATTCCACTGATCGCGATTCGTCTGGGAATGATGTCACATTAGATCTAGAAGACGATTTTTAAAAGTTGTGATCAACAGTTTACGTAACCTTTGAAATTTTTATTTTTTCTACTGAAATTTTAATTTGTTCTTACTGTTATTGATTTGTTATTCTATACGGGTTAGAAGTCTGTTATTTATTTTTTCATATTATTAGTATTAACAAGGCATAACTTTTTCACCTTTTCAAATCTAGTAATCATAATGAATTTCATAGCTTTAAGTCTTTTCTGTTATTTTAATAAAGTGTAGTTTTACTAATTAAATTATATTGAGATGAGCAATATCTTTATCAAAACTGAATCGGTAAAATACGAGTAAAATCTGAATTTAAATTTAGAACGACCAGAATACAGGGAAAAAACTTCAAAAATTCACTTAACATTCTTGTTAAGTAATTCAATTGAAACGAAATACAGTTACAACGGATAGACCGATTAAAGAAGATGTCAAATGTAACCTGACGCTGTAGAGAATACAAAATACACTTTTATAAAAAAATATTTTGAAACAAGAAAGAAATTCTGTAGAATACGTTTACAGAGTGTAACATCTTATATCAACAAAACAATGATGTAGGGAAAACAAAAAAATATAAAACAGAAGCATTTAAGATCGGCGTTGCAGGAGACTGTCGAGAAAATTTTGTGGCAAAATTATGCAGAAAGTACAGGGCTGGTGAACTGTGTATTAAAACTTCTAGAGCTGGAAGAAAGTACAACGTTAAAGAAAGCAATTATTACAGTATATGAAACGAATAACTGATATAAATGGCAAGAAATAAGTCGCAGTCAAAAGATTGTGACGTAATGGACAGGTTTTGAAAAGTACACCGAACGAGTCAAACGACTGCCTAGTCATTTATTCAAACGCATCCTTAATTTTTTTTTTAACTTCATGGAATTTGTACTCGTGATATTAATTCCAACTTTTATTACTGCATTGTAAATGGTTTATTCGCGATAAAAATATTGACGAATAAATTTTCCTCACCTGTCGTAATATTACGCTTACGTTTATGTAATGTGCGTTACGTGTATCGAAGGGAGTTTTTTACTGAGCTTATTTGACGTAAACGTTTCTGGCCATGAGTAGTTGAGTTTGTTACGAGTCCTCTTCATTCGTGATCGCCCGCGATTGAACATAACAGCATTAAATGAAAGTGATACGCAGTAGTAGCCGATAAATAAATTTAAATATAAAAAATGTAATAAACAAGTGCAACCCGGTGTTTAATTGTTACCCTCTAATTTTAACTAAAACATTTGTAACACTTGTGAATCATGTTTGTGTATAGAAATGCTCATTATTGCGTAAAAATATTTATTACTTTTATGTTCTTTCTTAGTAGCGTGTACACACCGTCATGTGAATCTGGCTTTCCACTTTCTCTCTCGTTGCGGTGAGGGCGATCGTGACGGTTACGGCACAGGTACTCGTGGCCACTAGTTATATTCGCTGTAGCTGTTGTACGTTGCAGGCTCGAGCCGAGTCGAACGCGCATTCTTAACTTGTGCTCGTCGCTTCCCCCTCCTACAACTGTCTTGCCCCTCACCCCTTCTTTAAAACAGCTGGAGAAACCTGCCGCAGCTCCTTACTATTCGTGTATACCTTTCGACTCTTCTGTGCGTCTGTCGAGTAACAACCAGTAGTGAAGTAACGATAGTGTGCTGTGTGTGTAATTCTACGAAGGTGATCTGTTATTTATTTTTATACATCGCTATATAATAAAATAACGTAAAAATAATTTCTTGTATCGGCCACCATGGATCCCGTTCAAAGCGATAAAATACGGAAAATGTTCAGTTGGAGCAGCAGTTTAACGTAAGTAGCAAAAATAATTTATTTAATTCATTATTAAAACAGTTTAAACACGTATATTTGTTCAACGTCTAGATAAAGATAATAAGAAACAGCAGTTATTACAGTGTAATCTAACGGGTGGTTTATGTTTTCACGATTCAACTTTTATTGCATGTATAAGTGTCTAACCGCTTAAACATTTAAAGTTTAAAATAACAATACTAACTATTAACATCATCACCACAGTTTATCGACTAAAAAAATATATGAGATATTTTGTTTAAATCTTGCTACCTGTACAACATTCAGTTTTAACTGACTAATATTTAACATACATTTAGTTTAGCGGTTAAAATTTACTGTATTAGATGTATATAAATGATATTTACATATAGATATAATTTAAAATAGCAGCTCATTAATCAAAAAAGCCTACCGGGCCGGTCTAGTGGTTAAACTCGTCGCAAAATCAGTTGTTTAAGAGCTGATTTTCGAATTCGAAGGTTCTGAGATTCAAATTCTGCTAAAATTTGGATACTTTTACACGAATTTGAATACTAGACAGTTGATACCGATTTGCTTTGGTGGTTGGAGTTTACTTTACCACACGGTCCAGAAATGGTCGGTCTATGTACAAGACTACCTCATTTACATGACACAAATTATTCTCATCTTATTGGTGCATGGGGGGGGGGGGGAGGGTAGCTTATTGTTTCCTAATTGAACTTATTGTTACGTACACACTAGTAATAATAATAATTATTCAAATATATTAAGTTTATAAGTTAATATTTCCAAAGTACAGAAAACACTAATATGGGAAGGGCTTTCAAAATGTAATATACACATCTCAAACAAAAAAAAAATTCTATATATATGTGTGTGTGCATATATGTATATATATATATACATATATATAAAAAATATAGGCTATGTAAAATATAGGCTTTATATGTAAAATAAAAGCTTTTTTATAGTAAAACTGACATTTTTAAAATTTCAGTTGTAATTATGTAACAATAAGTAATTACAATAATATTGGCAATAGTATGAAAAATCAATCGCTTCGATTATTACATTAATAATCATAAATCTTCAGCCAAAAGTTTTTACTTAAACTTTATATTAGACTGTTTAATATTATCTTACTTAAACCGTTCTGATGTTTCTAACATTATAAGACTGTCGATTTTACGTCTAATAAGAAAAAGATGGAATAAATTAATTAATATCTGAGTTTTTGTCAGTTATGAAGTTCAGTTCAATTTATACTCTTTCATGAACTGTGTAAAAATTCCGATTTTCATTATCTCAGATCAAATAAATTGTAAATGAACTTAATTTACAGCTTAAAACATTAAGAAGGTATGTTGATTAAAATACTGGAACGTGTTCTAAAACCGATGAAAAAAATATCTGTATCGGTAGCAAATTAATGATTTTATCTTTGTTTGTGGGTATTAGACGATGTACTGATCGTGCATGAAGGTCTCAGAAGACGCTTAACAACAGTTATCGTATTGAATTTATCTTTATGTTTGAATCGAAATGTTTATCCGGTAGGGGCCGCTTAGTCAGACAGTTAAGAAAAAAATATTATAAGAAGTTTTTATCTGTTATTGCTTATGAGGCTAATTAAGCTCTTTTGGTACTTACGTATTAGCTCATCGCCCATAACCGTATGATCCCGTAACTTTGAAAATACTTCAAAGTTACGGGATCATTAACATATTTTCATATTAAAAATGTAAGCATTATTGCTTGTAATTATAGATGTAGATTAACCAAACTTAATCTACGCTCGCTAATCTCGTTTAATTAACAGTAATGTCTTGATTATTTAAATAATAAATAATTGCAATAATTACCGAATTTATTATTTAAATACTCAAAACATTACTGTATTAATTAGCGAAGCGAGCGTAGGTCAAATCATGTTAAATTATATTTATAACATAAATAAATATAAATGGTTATAAAAATGGTAATATAATGGTTATATCCGGTGATATTAACAATAACCCAAAAATTTGCAATTTATTGGTCGACGAGCAAATACGTAAGTACCGCTCTTTTTATTCCTTTCAAATGTACGTCTTTATCCTACTGTAATCTTGAACTACTTTTACCTTTTTCATTTAATTGCAGGGTTTGTTTTCAATATAACGTATATGCTTTTTGATTATGTTTTATTACCGACGAAGAAGGATTATAATAATTTTTATTAAAAATAGAAATTTTTGATGCTTCTTCGAAGTAATATTTAAATAAACATATCCGTATACTTCTAATCGTTTAAATATAAGTTACATTATTTTTTAAAATATTATTGAATTTCTTAATTACGATAGCTTTTTTTTAATTGTGTAAATTTAAGAGCGAGTGGACGGGTATAGAAAAGAATCTTTTTCCGTTTTTTTGACGAGAGGATGTTTGTACTGTAGATTTTATTGAATATTTCTTCTTTTTTTTAAATACTTTTATTTATAGTCGCATCAACAATTAAAGTCATTAGCGACTTAGTGTAATGTAACTACCGGTAAATTTGAAGTCTTGAACAAACTCAGGTCGACTACTTCTGAAACGTGTAGTTATTTGAAACCCAACAACCACCAAAAAACACCGGTATCCTCGATCTATTATTCAAATCCGAATAAAGTAATACCTTTTTTAGGATTTGAACCTGAGAACTTCGACTTCGAAATCAGCTGATTTACGACGACGAGTTTACCACTAGACCAGCCCGGTGGGTTGAATATTTCTTAATTAAAAAATGCAAGAATAATTAATGTTATGTTTATAATTACAATAACAGGTGTATATTGTCTCTACCCAAGTCCCTAAGGATTTTCAAATATTGTGTTATTACCGACAACGGTGAAGTAATTCGTTTAATGTGAATAAAAAAAAATTAAAAATATATTTTTGGAACAGAAAGGTTTGTTAGCGTATAGGGTTCTTCAGTTTCTAAATAGATGCTTTTTGTTTTACTATAAATTTGTACGATAACATTTGTAAAAAGTAAAACTAATGTTAAGTGACATTATTACAATGTATCGAAACATTTCTTTGAGAAAACGAGTACGAAGTAATTTTGAAAGCTGCAGTCGGTTAGGGAATAAATATTTTAGGTGTAAATTAAATGAATAAGAAGTATTTAAATAAAAATATATTTTAAAAATGCATAGAAATAAATTTTTCAGTCACCACTATAAATATAAATCGAACAAATTTCCTGGATCCATTCTTCCATCTATTGAAAGAAACTTAGTTTAGTTAATTAAATATATGATTAAAAACATATGATAGCCGCTTACGTTACGTAAAACGTACAGACGTAATTGTTTTAAGCAAGATTGGAAGCGAACTTTCTAAACAACACTTGTCAGCTTTTTAATTCTTACAGAAAACATATCAAACAGGCCTTTTATAATTATATGTGCTTTAATTACCAGCATTCTCTACGTTTTATTATTTAATATTTTCGTAAAACTTCTCGTTTGAACTAAAGTTTATTTTAAGCATTTTCTTTTGCAGTGATTATAATCGGGTGACAGATGTTAAGATATTTGTTTAGTTCACAATATATAATTAAACATTTATTCGGTAAACGATTTAACAGGGACAACATTTATGCTACTACTTTATGCTTTTGTGATTAAATGGAGATAATTAATGTTGAAGTCTCATAATTAATTGAAGTCTCCTAAAACATTGATTAATGACTATTATCGGTCTAAAACGGATATGTTAATAAGCTAAGTAGCAGAACATAAAGAAAATAAATTTGGTAATTGTACTTTTATTTACCGATCTTTAAAAGTATTCAGGGAAAATTATTATAATAAAAACATGAAAAATCAATTACTGTGTTTACATCGCTTAAGAAAGTATACTTATATATAAAAATTTAATTTTTATATATAGTTTACTTTCTTATACAGTGTAAAAGTAGTAGGCGGGACGTAAAAGTAGTAATTTATGATGTTTGGGATTTTTACGAAACCAGTAAATGTACTGTGATAGCATGATTTCAGTTTTATGGGATATACTAAGTTCATCTCTGTAGGTCTAATAAAGTACATTCTCGGTTATCGCGTTCTTTGAGATCAGTAATCACACAGAACCCTCGATCTGTTCCGTTTAACAATATTTAGGTTAACGTACGGAGATGTACGGGCATCGATTGCTCTGATCATTTAATTCAAATGGAAATCTGTAGCGTATGAAAAATGCCATGCCTACCGGGATTTGAACCAGGGGTCTTCGGATGAAAGGCCGAGACAATACCACTTTGCCACGGAGATCAGCAATACGATATTATTGAGAAGTTCATAATTCTACCCTACACATAAAAAATTCAGAACTATTGTTTAGTTGTCATTATTATTAAAAAACCACCCTAAAATAGCTTAATTATAGTTTAGTTGCCTATAAGTAATTACGTCACTTACTTTAAGACTCGTACATATATTTCCTGTTGATAATCGTTAGAGTATGATATGATAATATAGACGCATAAAATCTAAATGAACAATAAAAAATATATTAATGTATAATGTAATCAGATACAGGATGTGTTTACTTATGTGTATTCTTTGTAGTGACGGTGATAAATAGATTTTTCTTGAATGATAGATATTTTCATTTGTGAACGAAATATTGAAATACAGTTGAGTAATAAATTATTATATTATTAATTTCAAAACAACTTATATTTACAAGTTTTTCTTTGAAATACGGTTAAAGGTAAAACTACTTTAAGGTTAAAAAAAAATAGATATATATACTGTTACCTAAACATTCATAATATACATTCATATACTTTTTTTCTTCATATTTTGTGAAATAAAAATATTTATGTTGTTTTGTAATAAAAATTATTATTTGCTCTCAAGTACACTGTAAAAGTAAGTACACCTTCACGTAAAAACAATAAAAAAAAATATTCCTGCTATGAATACAAACATTATTACGAGGTTGTACTCTGTAATATATTGTGTAGTAACACGACAAGCACGTGATCACTCTTTTCCTACCGCAGCTATCATAGCATTACTCACACACCTCATTTTATTTGTAGTGGTGTTGTGGCTTATTATGAAATTTTTTCTTTATAAACTTATGGGCGGTAATGAATTATGATCATCCTGTTGTTCTTTATTTTGGTGTAAAACAAAGTTTCGGTTGCCTGTTGAGTGAATAGTGAGTAGCGGTGTATAATATATATTGACGCGTGTTTCGCGACTCGATCAGGATATTGAGAGGTTGACAATTTAGAATGTTTACATAATTATAGTTTATTGGTTTAAAATGTTCATAATTACAGACAAATTAATACAATTGATAAATACAATAATAAAACAATTAATAAATACAAATATTAGTATGTAATTACAATCACAATAATAATCAGGATAATAGTTGTAAACAATAATAATATTACATGTCAATAACAACAAATCAGACAATTAATACATAAAAAAGTACATGACAATACATACAAAAGTACACGACATAAAAACAGAGCAAAATACATAACCTAATCAACAAAGAATAACAATCAAAATATTACACATAAAATAGTGATAAATAGTAAATAATCAGTACAGATTATACACGAGACAGAGAGTTCAAAATAAATAATTGTTCGGAATTTACTCCAGGTAAGCAAATAAAAAACTAGACCCATTAACAAAAAAAAACAAAAAAAAAAAAAAAAAAAAACCGCTAGTCTTAACCCTGTCTTGTATTTACAAACAATCGTATAGTATTTACTTGCAAATACCTTTGGTATCTTTTTCTTTTTCCTGTTTAGCCTCCGGTAACTACCGTTTAGATAATTCTTCAGAGGATGATATGTATGAGTGTTAATGAAGTGTAGTCTTGTACATTCTCAGTGCGACCATTTTTGAGATGTGTGGTTAATTGAAACCCAACCACCAAAGAACACCGGTATCCACGATTTACCCTTTATGAACGAAGTTTATTGCATTATTTCTTTCACTTATACACTTATAGTTTTATTGTAATTCACCGATAATATTTCTTGTATACTTGGATTTACTCGTGGCGTCACCTTACTTGTATCGAACTGAATTCCGGACTCTTCTCGCTGGACTGACGTCTCGCAGACTCACACCTTGTGACTCTCCTCGCTGGACCGTCATCGTAACGTGTTGCTGGACTGGTTTGCAGAACTCCGCCGAACCCACACAACTCGCAGCCTCTCCTCGCTGGACTGACGTAGTTACGTCTCGCAGAACAAAACTTGCGGGACCGAAGCCGAAACGCTCGCAGACTGGTTGTAAAAGAACTCTGCCGAACCCACACAACTCGCAGCCTCCTCTCCTCGCTGCACTGACTAGTAACGTCTCGCAGAACAGAACTTAGTTTTAGCTGGTCTTCCAGAGCTATTTATACTGCTAGTCTCTTTACCTGCCGGACTGGATCCAAGTCAAAGCGTGAGAACAGTCGACCGAGGCTTTTGTTAATATTTGGTTCGGTGATTAAACGACGTATTTAACTGACATTTGTATAAATCTGAATCATCAAATTTGATAGCTATACTATATGCAAATATATAAAGCCTTGGCTTAAAACGTCTCATCTCTTTAGAGGAAATTCATAAACATTTAACTTACGGTTTGCAATATAAGGGGTTCAGGAATTTACGCTGTTCAAAAGAATAGTAATTATTTCCGTTTCCGAAACTTATAGCAAATTAATTAAAACGTTTTAATATTTAAGGAGCGTTAAGAGTTTAAGAGTAGTTGTGGAATATTTAGGTGGACAGTTACACTGAAGTTGTAACAGTTGCTTTTCCTTCTAAAACCATTTGTAATATTTTTTTTTTTTAAATCTACTTAAGTGGTATTTAGTTTTTTACTTACCGCGATATAAACAAACAAAACTTTAAACTCCTCTGTATTATTATTGAGAAGGCTTAGTTTTCTCAAAACATTCTTTAATTCTTATGGCGGGACCAAAAATGTCACTTATTGAACTCACCGGGTATTTTCCGCAAGATTAGAATACTTAGAGTCAACGTTAAAAAAAAATAATCGGTAGAATATTTTAGAATCCGTCTAAAATTGTTCAAATTTTACAACTTTTCTTTCTTTTTCTTGTTTAGTTTCGGGAATTACCGTTCAGGTATTACTTCAGAGGAAATTTTACAACTAAAGAAGTTTTTCTACACTAAGGAAAAATCATGGTATAAATGCCAAAGTTTTTAAATTAGGTTTAAATTTATTGATTTCCCGTTTGGCAAGATGTCTCAAAGGCAGTAATTATTAGCTTAAAAATTACGTCTTTTATGTTATTCTCATAATTGACATACTGTTTTTAGTACTTTTTTTTGTAATGCTATGGGTGGTTTACCTCGTAATGTAAGTTAAATTAGACCGGTAGTTCACGATCCACGGCCACTGGGCTCTTTCTTTCTTTTTTATTTAGCAATTTTATTGCAGCGATTAATACCTTCTAATAAAGGAAATTATGTTAAGAATATTCTATAAATGTTTTTGTTTCAGATAAACTATATTGTTAGAAATTATTATCGTTATTTTATAAGTAAATTATATGTGGCTGTACGTAGTGTAAAAAGAGTACAATTATACATACTGTATACCAGTATTTATTTGTAATTTATTTTTAATTGTGCCTTCGTACGGAAATCACTTCATTTTATAGCTAGTAGTCGAAAAAAAATTTCTGTTTTATATAATGACGATTGTAGAAGTCATTGAGATCGAATGTGTTCAAATTCAATCTAATACCTACCTATTAAAATTAAATCAGGAGGCAAATTCTTTTTTTGAGTACGGAAATTTCTTTTTGCGTTTCTTCATAGAATAAAAGTAAAGCTCCATAAAATGATGATTAATTTTAAGTTGTTAAGTTATTAATATTTTCTTTAACAATAATAAAATTTTTTATTTACAAATTTAAATTATACAATTAATTTAGGCATTTGTATTTATTTAGCCATTTCTGTGATAAGCTGTACAGTGAATTCATCCGATTTTACACTAGAAAGTTCGGTGCAAGAAAATACTTTTGACTGATTTATAAGTACCTTATTTTTTTCATTTAGTTAGCATTGGTAACAACGAAAACCTATTAATTGATTTTGACTGTGAAATAATAAATGTTATTATTTAAGAAATGATCTATGAAAGCGATAGGTAATAGGAGGGAGTGAAACATACCGTTAAGGGTATCAGTTAGCACCGATAATCATTTAAGTATTTAAAAAAAAAAAGTAATTTACAGTTAAACAGTTTAGATAAAAATCTATAAATTTTGAATATACAAGATTGTTCGTCAAGTTAATAAATTTCTTTTTTTTCATTGATTTCATTTGGCTGCCTTTTGTATAGTACAATAAAAATTTATGGTCTTTTAGAAAGGTCTTTTATAATTTCTAAATGGTCTCGAATTAATGAAAGTCGATTCGGTGTTGGCTATGATTCAAATTTAGGCTCTGAAGTATTTCAACTGAATACTGTTTTTAAATGAAAAAATGAAAAATAATCAGCAGTTGTTCATTGTGATGAAAATAAATTCTTAACACCTTATCGTTACAGGAAAAAATCAGGTAACACCTTATCGTTACTTACCTGATTTTTTCTTGTTTAGCTTTCGGGAACCACTTCAGAGGATGAATGAGGATGATATGTATGAATGTAAGTGAAGTGTAGTCCTGTACAGTCTCAGGTCGACCATTTCTGAGATGTGTGGTTAATTTAAACCCAACCACCAAATAACACCGGTTTCCGCGATCTAGTATTCAAATCCGTATAAAAGTAAAGGCAGTTGCTTTTTCTACTTACCTGATTAAAAATTCTTTTCGCCACTGTTAGATAAGTTATAATACATATTTCATTTAACTGTGACATTCTACTGTGTAGATCAAATATGATTACAACTTTCCCAATTGGTCCTAATATTATAGTAAGAAGTCTTTTTTATAAAATTCATATTCATAAACTACATATCTGTATTTTAATATTGGAGAGAATCTTTTTAGCTCTATTAACCATCATAAGGATACCATTGTTGTATGACGCCAAGTATTAGCTCCAGAAATGTAGACAATCAAAATTCTTTTGTTTTTTTATGTTATTTTGTGTTTGTTACTTACTATATTTAGTCTACGCTCAGTATATTAATTCTTTCAGTGGTATCCTCTTAATATCAATAAATACTTGTAAATTATTTTGGTGCATTTTTATTCACTTTTTATCTTTAATTAACTCGCATATTTAATATCGATTAGTATTTCATTCACTAATATTACTTCCTACCAATCCACCGGCTTGGTCTAGTGGTGAAGGCTTCTTCCCAAACCAGCGGATTTGGAAGTTGACAGTTCCAGCGTTCAAGTCCTAGTAAAGTCAGTTATTTTTACACGAATTTGAATACTAGATCGTGGATACCGATGTTCTTTGGCGGTTGGGTTTCAATTAACCACACATCTCAGCAATGGTCGAACTAAGATTGTAAAAGTCTACGCTTGATTTACACTCAAACATATTATCCTCATTCATCTTCTGAAGTATTATCTGAAAGGTAATTACCGGAGGCTAAACAGTAAAAAGAAAGAAAGTATCACTTCCTACCTGCATACACTTCTAATATTTTACATCGCGTAAATCATATTTTAAAAATTTTTTAGTTACTATACAAACGAATTATTATTTATAAATATTGACATAAATATGGTTGTATTTGAATAATAATTAAATAAGGATGATCGATTGTTATTTTCCTTTAATTATTTAAAATTACAGATTTTTTGAAAACTGGCCTAAAAACTCTGCTTATGAGGATAACCGTCTTTGTCGGTTGGCGGTGGGAGGAACTAAGCCAAAGTTTCACTACATTACTTGCTTGATTAAAAAATAGCTAGCTATTTTTCAACGTAATTTAAAACGATCAATAAATAAATGATTCGTATGTAAGTTGTAAGTTGTAAGAAAACGTAACTGTCAAGTTATTATTTTAAATTTACAAACACTAAATTTAATTAGTCATCGCAGATCAGTTGTTTAACAGCTGAATCTAAAATTCGAAGGTTCTGAGGTTCAAATCCTAGTAAAAGTTAATAGTTTTTATACGGGTGTGAATACCAGACAGTGGATACCAGCGTACTTAGGTACTCAGGTGGTACTCAGCGTACTCAGGTGGTTAGGGATCAATTAACCACATGTCTTAGGAATGTCGGTTTGAGTCTGTGCAAGACTACACCTCATCTAAATGTCATACGTATCATCCTCATTTCTCATCGGGCCGTGGGGGCTTGCTTATTGTTTACTACGTGCGCGCGCGCGTGTGTATTGCCAGATGAAAAAAAATAATTTTACTCTTACAATTTACTCTTACAATTTTTTTTTCTGTAGCTTTTTAAAATTGCAATTTAACCGTAGTTAATAAAAATTACAATTGACGGATGTAACTAGAACAGGAAAATAATAAATAAATCTGATGGTTTCATTCATTATCTCTTATCTTTCTATTTTGATCCTTGTACGAGTGTTATAATTTGGATAAGATTGAGTATTAAGCAATAATATTGATCTTGCAGAAGATGTGTTGAATGTATTAACGAATGTTAAACTTTTTAATTAAAAAAATGTACAATATTCAATATATTTTACATTATAGGTCTTTACTATATAAAGGCGTAATACATTCTAATCTTCATAAAATTTCTTTTCATCAAAATCGGATATTATGTTTCTTTTGTGTACCGTTTTGGGAACAAAGGTCGTGTAAAGAGGAAAGTAATTTTTTATTAGTGTAATTTAAGATAACAGTATTACTTGTATGCGATGATAATGATGACAGTACATCGAACAGTGTACGAATTGTAATATTGTCGTTTAACAAAACTGGTACAGAAAATTTCAGCATTTAGTTTGTTTGATTATATACAATGATCGATTAAAGTGAAACTCTGCTTAGAATTATTAGTCATTGTAGAAAAATGTTTTATACCGAATTTTTAATGAAAAAAAAACTTTGAGTGCTATTCCAAAAAAATGGAAACTAAAATATCCTATAATTTGTGTAACCTATATATACCTTTTAGATGTATATAACCTGCAGCCTTTTATGTTTTATAATTTTTGCTTTTACAGGACCTTTGTTATCTTTTACTTTCAGTCAGAAAGTGGTTCTTACAAAAAAAAAAGATAATTAAAATGTTCTGCAAAAAGTGGTAGAAAGTTTATTTGGTGTAAAATTGATTGTGTAGAAGTTAAGAAGTTTGAAGTCGTTAAGATGGCGTAGCAGTTGGTGTAGAAGTATGAAAATAGAAGTTTTGTTTTTTAAAACATTATTAAAATTTCAATTAATTTTATTTCTATTTCAAATGAATCGATAGCCTAATACCTGCACACTGTTATACAGTCCAGCATCTAAATTCGGGTAGAACCCGATCTAGTAAATACTATGGCTGAACATATTTCGATAATTAATTCTGAAAATAATTTACCATCTCTTAACGAGAAAGAATATTTATTTAGGATTCAGACTATTTTAAAAAAAAGGGCTGATCTTAACATTATTACTGCTAGGAAACCAAACAAAAACGAAAATTTTCTTTACAATTTTTTTTTTTTTTTTGGTTTAGTACTTAAGTATCTTACTTAAGTACTTCGACTAGTTTACGCATCAAAATTAAATGTAAAAGAAATTAACGTGACCTATATCGATAGATTTTGGCATTCTTTATTGTAAAATATTTGTTGTGCAATGTTTAGATTGTTTTGTAATTTTTTATATTACTGCCGGGTGTTTCGTAGTACCTATTTACGATGTCACTCTTCAACGTGACAAGTTCTGAATATTATTAACTGGTAGGTCGTAGAATTGCAATGAACCTGATTTGTTACAAACTCCTGCCTGCATTTCGTGAAAGTTTTGTTTACCTTCTAAAATAACATATATTATTAAAAACAAAATTACCGATCCGGTTTAATATATTTAGTATAGAACATTTTATTTGTTTTTTATTGCATAAATAAAATTTTGTCAAAGAAATTGAAATACGTTGAAGTTCGTCATAACCTTCTAATTGTAAAACAAGTCTTACTTGATAGAAGATTTACCAAAATTTCTGTTTCAACAATTACATCTCTTCACTTCTGTATAAATTTTTTATATAGAGTTATAATCTAATAAATAATAATTAAGCTGTTGTTAGGGAATTGTATTCTTGGTACGCACCATAATTATATTGATATTAATAAAAAAAAAAATGCTAATTCTTTGTTATAAATAGTCTAAGTGATTCTTTCAGTTCGTCCTGTTACGGCGTTGTGGTACTCATTTTTAAATCATTTACTACTTTGCGTGAGGGTTCGATGCAACGACAGTTAGGTGAGAGGGACTGTCTCTAAATTGCCGGTCCCGCTGGTAGCTCACTCTCCTGCAGGAACTTGCTCGGAATGTTCGCGGCTTCGCTGTATGACCGGCTATAGAAATCTGTCCGAATGAAACCTACCTTAATCGATTCACTAGTGTCCTTTATTGACTGCAGCTGGTAGGAAAGTCAGAATTCCAAATCCCGGAGCGATTTCTGTTGGTCCGGGTTGCTTTGTGCTTCAGCTGGACTTTGCAGACGGTGGTACGTGCCTTGACTTTCTGCAGCTCAGAGCAGAGCTCCTAAGTTGCGTAGCTTTTGACCGTAGGCTGGATCAGTTGCTGTAGTAGCTCAAGGTGGAGCAGTTTAGTTTCTCACGATGAGTCGAATGATCATTAAAAAATTGGTCGATAGTGTACCCGTGATGGACCTGAACCAGGTCCTCCCACGAAAACGTCTATCGTTCATAATGGAGAAGGCTCATTCATGTATCGCTGAGCGGACACGCTGAATGAAGGCTGAACGATCAGCAACCAAACTTTGTTGAGAGTTGCAAATAAATATTGTTTTGTAGCAGGAAGATAGACTGTGGCCTACCGATGCGATGGATAACTGGCTTGTTCACCCTGGTCGGTTTAACGGAAGACAAATAATCACACTGGATATTAGACCAAATTGCGGTGATGCATGGTTTTGATAAAATTGTTATTTTCATTTTAATGAAAATAATTCAGTTTAAAGATGAATTTGTTACTGACATGTATACCACATCAAGCATGTATCGCTTCTCGTCCTCTGGACCCGTACTGCAAACTTGCATTGCATTACCGGTTGCTTTTTCAGCAAGAGCAGTGTTCTACGTTCTCATCGTCGGGGCTGTACAACGACCGGTGGCAGTTAGTCAACCTACGTTGCTGCGGAGTGTTACACAAAACAGCGGCGTAGTGTGTTGCAGTAGTGCCACCGTCGGCTAACTAAGGACGTTTCCTTTGTGTGTCAGTGTCCCTATTTCGTAGTTCGTGAGGCCAAGGATATTTCAGGTCCTTTGGCAAGTTCGGGAAGCGATTTCGCTCTGACCTCGCCGGTGGTCACATATAAGAAGCGTTTTAGCTTTTTACTATTAGAGCGGGGTTGTGTAAGAACAGACAGCCTTGCTCGGACAACATTTGCGGACGCTCACCTGGTTTTGTGTCAGGTAGTAGGTTCTTACAAGTTGTAAACGTAGTGCCTGGCGTTGCAGCTGGTGTATTTCTCTTTTAGCTGCATGGAGCGGCAATCCGGACGGGATAGCCTGGGCGACTTGGTGGGTTTCGCCAAGGACTTGGTGGCCGTTGACTCCTTCGCACCGCGAAGGTCAATCGGCAGGTCGCCGACGAGGCTGCAGACTCCGGCTAAGGATCCCGTGGTCTGCGCGGGGGAGGTATACCTACTCCCTTGTTATCGGGTGGCACTGTACGCAAAACCTGCGGTAGCCTCTGCTACGAGTTGTGCAGGGAAGGTGGTAGCCGGAACTGCAGGATGAGAGCACGGTGGTGAGGGGCGAGCCAAGTAGGAAGCCCGTCCTCTTGCGAAGTCGAGGGTGGCTGATGAGAGCGGTGTGGTGGTCTGCCCTGAGCGAAAGGTCTTCTGGGGGAAACCTGTAAAGGTGAATTCCGGGTCCAACAGTTTAGGGTGGATCGAGGAGATGTGGGCCGCATAGTTCAAATCTCTTCCAAGAAGGAGTCAGAAAACAGATGTTATTTAATAAAAAGTAACATTATTTAGAAAAAATAATTCATACCTATACAGCTACTTAATCTCTGAATCACTTCACTTACACCATTTGGCATCGATTCGACAAGTGTTCTACACATGTTTTTATTTCATCATGAAATCATACCGATATTATCGCTTTAATGAGGTCAATTTTTGTGGTACAATCCATTTTTGAGAGTCGTTTTGTGACTATTGCCTAAAAATTTTCAATCGGGTTTAAGTCTGAGGAATTGCCTGGCCACGGGTGCACTTAAATGTTTCGTTCTTTGAAAAGCTTTTCCACTTTTTTGACAGTATAGCATGGCGCCAAATCTTGTTGGAACACTTCGTTGCCTTGCGGGAATTTATTTTGAAGTATTGTCACAACCCTTTCCTTGAGAATATTGATATATCCGTTACTTTTCAATATACCATCTACAGGAAGGAATGAACAAGCGCCTTCAAATGTGAAACAACTCCAGAAAATTTTTTTCCCGGAATGTTTAACTGATTGTTGGATATGAGCCAGTGATTTATTTTTAGCTGATGCTTTTGTAACGTATGAAACCCTTTGCCCCTGAACACAAAAATGTGACTTATCGAAAAACATAACATTTTTCAGTGTTTTTTGGTCCATTTAGCGTATGATTTGGCCCACCGAGCCTTTGTTTTTTGCAAATTGTTGGTGTTAAAAGCTGCTTTTTAGCTGGCCGACAAGCTTTCCGTCCAGCTACAAAAAGTCGGAGTCAAACAGTTGTCATGTGTAACATCTGTTCCAATGGCTTCTAATTCTCGTTTTAATTCCGCAGCAGGTAATTTTGGATCAAGTTTATTTTTTCTCACTAATAACTGATTCTGTATTGGAGTAATTTTTCTTTTACGGCCTCACTTGACTTTCCTTTGAGGTGAAAAGGAACCAGTTTCTTTAAATTGTTTTAAAGTTCATTCACTGTCCCTAATCCAACACCATACACAGAAGCTATTTGTCGTTGTGCTTTAATGGCATTCTCGGAAAGAGAAACAATTTTCGAATGCCTTTTTGGAGTTATGTCCATGATTATATATTCATGACACAGAACAAAAACACGAAAATATGATTCTGTAATAAAAAATGAAATAAACCTTCACAAAATACTATTTATAAAATGAAAATTGCTAAATAACAAAGAACAGTAACATCACAAACAGACAACTTAAAGAATGAGTATGGTCAAGCAATGTAGCCATAACATGAAATAAACAAAAAATTCCTTGTGTTTGGTTTAATTTGCACCTTATTCTATATATATATATATATACACACACACACTGGTGTGTGTGTGTGTGTGTGTGTGTGTGTGTGTGTGTGTGTGTGTGTGTGTGTGTGTGTGTGTGTGTGTGTGAACTCGCGCTCGCGTTTGTGTATATTAAATAAATTAATATCATCATACAGATATATGTATGACAAATTGTGCGAATGAAAATTTAGTTATCTATTAACATTATGATTTGTAGAAAATATTTGATGGGTGTAATTAAAAAAAAAATTATCAACTTCAAGCTTACTTCCTGATGTTACGTGCGGATGTGAATGCGTATCCTAAATCTGATGGGGAATACTTGTTAAGTAATAGCTTTTTATGTCGAAAGAGAAAGTAGTTAAAGAACTTTTATCATTATCAATAAAAGCCTGCGTTATTCAGTAATTAATATTTAACAACAAGATATATTATTTACTGCATTTTGAAAAAGAAAATTAAAATAATAAAAGGATAAATAAAAATAGCTCTGAAGTAAACAGTGGAAAGAGTATGAATTTATTAATTACTTTTATTTATAAAACCCATAAAATTTTCCATATTTCTATAAAGGGATCTGGTCTTAAGTAATTCAATTAATACTTATTTCATTTAAAAATATTTATTTAAAGAATGATATAAAACTATAGAAGATTTGATGTACAAAAATGTAAGACGTAAGACGTACAAGAATGCGATAACTCACTAATTCAATAACATAGTTAACAGAAAACGACTAGAGGGAAAGAAAAATGAAAGCAAACCAGAGTACTCTTTTTGAGAGAGTTCACATTTTAACGTGTTAAAATTATTCACTCAAGATGAGTGATTAATCCATAATGCATAATAGTTGCATCCTTGAGTAGTTTTGTAACGAGGCTATTTTGAAAATGATGCGATGTCCATCACAAAGTTAATCTCATGAATTACGCAAATTCCACTTTAATGGGTTCAAGTGAGTACAGTTTTCGTTGTTTGAGTGGCTATTTTTTATTTCACCGATAATGAAATCCATACCTTTTTCATATAATTTAACAAATAGTGCTATTTTTTTTTATTACTATATTTGTTTTTAGTTACGGACGAACTGCCAATTTCGATTTCTTTTTTTTCACTGTCTGTGATTCAAATAATGCAGATTCATGATACCGTTAGCTTTTGCTTAAGTAATTATTATACAGTTACCCACCGGGTTGGTCTAGTAGTGAACGCGTTTTCCCAAATCAGCTGATTTGGAAGTCGAGAGTCGAGAGTTGGAAGTCAAATCCTAGTAAATTCAGTTATTTTTACACGTATTTGAATACTAGATCGTGGATACCGGTGTTCTTTGGTGGTTGGGTTTCAATTAACCACACATCTCAGGAATGGTCGAACTGAGACTGTACAAAACTACAATTCATTTACACTCATACATATCATCTTCATTCATCCTCTGAAGTAATATCTGAACAGTAATTACCGGAGGCTAAACAGGAAAAAGGAAAAAAATTATTAGACAGTTAAATTATGAATTGAGTCATTTGAATAAGGTACGTATCCCGGTAGTATATCAATTATTTTGTTTTCATCTCGATTTCCTGCGGTCTAGATGGAAGGTGAGTAGATTTTTAATAATTTGTGCTGGACGTTTGTCGGCCTCTGATTCATACTTCACTACTTGTCGCAATTTCTTTCTTTTGAGCGCCTGAAAAACAGAAAAACATTTTTAAATTTTTTGCATTATTACATTATAGATTGAGTTTTAGATAAAATATATCATACAAAATTACATCCTGAAAATGGTACGGCATACATTTTATAGAATATAATTAAACGGTGGTTGAAAATATTGCATCCGGAGCGAAAAACGGAGACTTTTGCAATAGGTTTCTTAATTCAAACTTCTCGTTTATCATTTTATACAATAATTAAATTTTTGATGATTCTAAACAAATCTAAAATTACTAAAAGTGATAAAAGATGAATTTTCTCTTACTTCTAGGTAATTTAAATAATAACACATCAGTGTAGAGAAATGCTTTTAATAATAAAAAGAAAAAATATTGCTCCTGAATCGTGTCCACTAGAAGCTTTTTATTTTATGTTGTATCTGTGTAAGTTTATGGGAATTGTGATTACGGATTTATGATATATTTCTTCGATCTTCTGTTAAACAGGATGCTTATTAACATGTATGCTAAATAACATGCGTTTTCTAGTTTTTCCTTTTTAATTAATTTACAAAAAAGTAGGTTTTTTATATGCATTTTTTTTTTTTTACTTTCTAGCAGATGGCTGACTTCGCAGATTATTTTTTTTTAATTTGTAGGCGTAGTCTAGTATTGTTCTGTTGTAAGGTTTTCGAAACGACTTAAGTGAAGGTTTTTAATCGAAAGATTACATAGACCATGCTGGATTTTAAGTAATCATCAAGTTGTTGAATTTTTATTGGGTAATCTAAACGTAAATTGCTGGTTGTTGGTTTTAATTTAGGGCCAACTTTTGAAAGTTTAAACCTTCAGAAGAAGGATCGACAAATATTAAATTTTCCTTCTTTGAATGATATTTTAATTGTTTAATTTTTCCTTTATGAATAATTACATTCGTAAGGAATTATGATCTCTCTTAATTTGCACTAAAATTATGGTTTTTTTGACGTCTCATCGTTTTCTGTATAATGAATTACCGGTAGTGTATTTACGTCAATTAATTACCATTAGCAAGTTAATTTTGCTGTTGTCATAATTGGCCGTAATATCGCAGTAAATTTCCCCTTAATTGCAAATTAAGGCGAAATTTTTAACGGATTTTTATGAATTTTTCATTCACTTATCTATTTAATTGCTTAAAAAGGTCTAGATTAAATAAAATTTATCTCATTGGATATAAGTAAATCTGTTAACTAAGCGTTATAGTGTTTTGTTGACAAAGAGGCCACATTTAAAAAGTCCTTAACATCTCATCTAGATGTCCTTGACCAAATCTGCTTAAGAGCTATGTTTTTAAATCTAACTGTAGGCCTACATCACCTTGAAAGGACACTGTAGATTTCTTAATGTTAGTACTTAAAATAACAACTATTTACAAAGACGTTAATTTATATCATCATATCCAGTAGCAATGATTTAATGTAATGTATTAAATTTAAATGATTTGTGTTACTTGCAATAATCGCAAGTGATCTGGTCAACGTTTTATTTGTTACAGAACTTTATTAATCCTGTTTATATTTCTTTTTTTTGTAACAGTTATCAGTTTAAATATGATTTTTTAAGAATTTTCCATTTTTTAATTGGTTTGCTAATAAGTCCTGAAGAATTCTCGACACTCCAATTTTCTTATAAAGAGGAATTAACCGTTAATTTTAACAGAGTTAGTAAAAGATCGTTAAATAATAATATTGAAAAAAGAACACTTAAGAAACTGTTAGAAAAATGTAAATTAAATGCCCGCTCCTATTTAAGAAATTAAATAAAATTGTACCATTCGAGTAGTACAGTGGAATTTTGAAATTTATTAAAAAATTAGGAATAATTTTTTTTCAGTTGTTGATATTTCTTTTGTATTTTTTAACATGTTCTACTTTATTTAGTTTTCATTGATTCTCATGTATCTATTGATGATTAACAAAGTAAATGGCATCTAAAATCTTAATATTTTTATTTGTTTTTAGTGTTATCTCTTTTCGAAATTAATTTTATAATTGTCTTGCTTTATTTACTCTTTGAATTTGCCACTTAATAGAAAATAGATAATTTTGTTAAAAATGGATCTATTTTTCACCATCTGATTTTAAGAAATACTTTTAACGATTGTTTCATCATTTACATTCTCTTAATACGAGTAATTACACAAAAGAGAATTTTCTTTCTACTAAAATAAAACTATTTCCATTTATTGCTATGTTTTATCAGTAACTACATAATCGTATATCATCTAGGCAAAAAATAAAAATAAAAAATAAAAGATGAAACTTGGCATAATGCTTAGTTCTTAAACATATTGAATAAAAAAAATTTAACGATCTAGCAAAATTTTGTCCTATTTTACCCCTATGTAAATATTAGGGCGTATTTTGTTTATTATTATATTCCTTGCGTGTTGTTGTTAGCCTTGAATCTTACAGACCCGGAAGAAAGTCTAATAAATTGGTGAAAAATTTAATGGCGAATAAATTAAATATTTTTCTTTGGTTATAGACGAAATAATTATTTATAGATGTAAATTATTTTATATTTTTGGAAACTGGAGTAGTAATTTTTCTGTTGCTCAGTAATGTAGCAACTCGTAAATTCATTATTTTTGGTATATTATGAGATAACACAACTTAAAAATATAATTATAAAACCCATTGTCTTATTTAGCAGGCAATAAAGTGTCCGTTTAGACTTTATTAATAATTAATTGGTTCGTAGATTTGTATGTCGTTATTAAAATTGAGAACAAAATAATACTGAGGAAGTCAGTATTGAAAGAGAGAAAGCATAAAATTCAAAAAGAAATCCTTTTAGGAGTAGTAATCAGTAACCAGTGCATGAAAAGTTTCTTATTGACATTAGATCAGAGAAAAATTGAATTCCATCTAAAAACATAATTGATATTGTAGATATGATAGAATTTATTCTTAAGAAACTAACATCTACAAAATTTATTTAATGGTTTTTGGAATGATATCTTGTATGGACACTGTGTGTAAGTAGTGCGGGAACTTATTATGGTAAAGATGTGCATGTACTTTACATGCTACTGGAAAAATATAGTATTGATATCAGGAAGGGGATTTCCTACCGCGAAACTTTCACCGATCTCTTGTCTTAGTCGAGAAAAAATGGGGAAAAATATAAAAATACAATTGATTTACTTTTGACTAAGCGAGCAGTTTATTAGACGACAACAAAACTGACCGTGACCTAAAATTTGGTCATAGTCGCACGCCGTAAAACAAACAAAAGGATAATAAAGAATGCAGCGACTCATTGAAAGAGATAAGAGGAAAAAAACAAGTTCATAATATTAAGAATAAACCTTAACGCCACTGACCTACACACTTTCTTTTTTTAATATCTGCTTCCTGAAGATATTAAAACTTCAGTTCGGATTAACGGTAGCATTATCGCCGCTGTGTCAAATGTTGTTTAATACTGCAGGATTAATACTAGTTTAAATTCATTTAAAGTTTACTTTCTCTCATTTGGACTCGTTTGCCCGAGTCAGCGGTATTCCTTTGGCAGTTGTTTATATAATGCCGTTGTTTCAGTAATGATCTGTGAACCGACTGATTAACTTTATTCGGGTTTATTGCTTCTAATAAGACAATAACCTCTAACTAGAAAAAACGGACTGAATTTCACTTATTCGTCTATTTCTTAATGTAGAATGCTAAATTATGAAGTGCTAAACAAAACCGTAATGATTTTTATTTTCATCAGACATTCGTACATTTAACGAAAGTTTAATGGCTATATTAAAATAGATTTTTGATCAGATTATTTTAAATTGCTTTTTTAAAATCAGATTATTTTAAAATAGGCAAAATACGGTATAGAATACTAACTGTGCAGTTGACTGATACATTGCAGGGTAAGAACTGTTGATTTTTCTTGAGTGGATCGGACAACATAAAGTAAGGTGTGAAATCTTAGTAAAGGTTTACGCATAAGTCCGCCTTTTGTGGGCTCTGCTATATAATCGTCTGCAGTTTTCTGCCGTCATGTTGGAAAAATTGGTCCTTGAGCAAGTCTGTAATGTTACTAGCCGGGTTTAGTATTATTTCCGATTTTTAAAGAGCAGAAATCCTGTGAACCATCAACAAGACCATATTATTTTCATTTATTGAGAGACCGATTGGTTTTCTCGACCGCGTTAATAGGATAGCCTATTTCAGTGTAAAATCATAAAAATTATGTTCCTTGCTCCTAGCTAGGAAGAAATACGAACAAAACTCACTGTTTAGCTACATATTGTTTTTATCATTCCGACTATCTGTGATGTAAGAGAAGAGGACACATTGCTGAAGGTCGAATGAGTTTACTTTCATTGTGTTATAAAGTCACATTTAACTTGTGATTGCACAAGTTGTGAAAGTTGTCGAGAAAGTGGATGGCAGGTCGGCTCGTGGCGGCTGTTGCGTGATATCAGTCTAAAATACAACACTACTGCACCGTTAGTGAATTGATACATTGCAGCATACGTTCGTGATCATAATTTTTTGTACCTTCGCAGAAGCAACTATTGGTTTTTATTTTTTTTATCTCTAGGTGCTGCATAATTGCACTTATCGACATTTTTATCAAATATAATAGCATGCATCGTACAAGTTTTCTGAGATTCTTTGTAATTAACGCGTGCGTGAATGAACAGAGTATGATACAATCCCGTCTACGATAGCTCTTTTTTGATTTCTGTGTAGCTAATTTAAAATAAATATTTGTATTTGTACAGGTTATTTTACTCTTGAATTATCAACGGAAATTCATTTCTCCAGTTTTCCAGGAACTTCTCCGGCGAACATTTTTCTGGCTTCTATCTGTTTTGTTTTTTGTTTTTTCTAGGTTTCTTACCGAGTCTGGCAATAAAAACATGTTCTTGTTTCAAATTTAAATTTTATCTTTGAAATAAACTCAATTTCAAAATTTATTCGAAATTCCCCTTGTTTTCTGTGCTTAAGTGAACGAATTTACTTTATATTCTGTGAAAATAAAGTAAAATTCATCTACAAATTACCTTAATTTCTGTGACAATAAAAATTCACATTAAAATTAACCTTATTTTCTGTGCTTAAGTGGATTAATTCTAATTTGAATAAGAGAAGAGAATCTTATTTGAATAATAAATTGAGAACTATTTTAATTTCCAAAATCTCTTTATCAGGGATTTTGGATATATTTAAGGTCTTATATTAGTTTCACTGTTAGAAAAAAAACAGATTTTGTTCTGTGTTAGTTGACAAAGAAGATACTTCAGGCAAGGGATAACTTTATTCCACTCTTCTATGTTTTAATTTTTAAACGTTTTGGCGACAAGAGAGATCTGAAAAATATACTTATAGATATTTATGTTAACATGAACTCAAACAGAAAAATTATGAAAATATATAATCGTTCCTCAAAAGTAAGTTAAACTTTTTTCTAGAATCATGATTTTCTGTTAAAATGTTTTACGAAAATGAACAGTTGTACTATTAACAAATAATCAGGAAATTATTATAAAGGAATTAAATTGAGAAAACAATAATGATGTGATTGATGCTAGCGAGTTACATTTTTAATGTTATGTTCTGGTTTCATTTTTTTTACATAAGAAATTCTTTTTAAATATTCAACAGCTGATAACTTGTACACATGCTTAACGGGTACAAGTGTCAGTCAGTCTTGTTTACATTTTGTGATAACTGTTTTTAAGTTTTATAAGGTATTTTCGTGTAGTTATAACATAAACAAGTGTGTGTCGTGCTTTTTTATATATTAATATTTAACATGTTTGTTTTTTAATTACTGCCATTATCGTAATTTTTGTGAAAAGTTTGTATTTACCAATGTTTCAATCAAATATTGTTAGTATTTTTTTTTTAATTTATAAAAATATATAAGTTTTAAGTATGAATTTATTCATTATGACCTGCTTAATGTAAATAAAAATCGATAATTCATTAAATTACCTATTCTTATATACATGGAAAATAAAGATGAACAAGAAATCGGTAATTCCCCCTGTGGAAAGTTCAGATATCAGACGAGAATCACCGGCTCTACCTGTTGAAAATTCAGACACGAGAGAAGAACTTGTAATTTTACCTGCACAGTATTCAAGTAACATAGAAGAATCGATAATTCCAGTGGAAAATGGAGATATTGGAGTAGATTCGACAACTTTACCTGTGGATAATTTATACATCAGCGGAAATACACCTGCAGAAAATTCAAATAGGTACGTCCATATCACATCCTCTTGTAATATATTTCATAACTATTTACATATATTTTAATAACGTGAACTCTGTTTCTTTGATCACTGTTTCTTTTCTGCCGGTAAAAGATTTATTTCTCCATTATTTTGATATTATTATGTTTCACTGAACATATTTCCTTGAATAGTAGCAATGATACTATGAAAAGGCTAACCAAGGTAGAGTTTATTAACTAATCTATATAAAAAATGTACGAAGTAAGTTTTAAAAAGCACATAATTCACTAGTCCTACAAAATTCTTCGGAAATGATTTTTAAAACCGTTTCTTTCTCGGAGAATTAAATTTACACAAATTTGTTGTGCAAATCCATATAATTTTCATTATTTCTAGGCAGTGAATGCAGATAATAGAAATTCGTAGAATAAAAATCGGGGGTCTTGAGTTAGACCGTATCTTCTTACATCTCTATTGCTATCGTTTCGCGACACGTGAGAATCTCAGGGAATAGCAACCTTGATGTTGAAGTGGTGAAGTAGGGATAAAATTATAACAACTAAAGCCATCTTTATTAAACCGATAACATGAATCATCGAAGATAAACATGATTGTGTGATATTTCACTGCAACTTAATGACATTTATTAGCTAATAACCATAGACGTCAATGATTAGACTTAAAATTCGAAATAATTTAATGGAATTCAGAATTAGTGAGACTAAAATTTTATAAATATATCTTTATCTAATAATAAAAAAAAAAAATCTTTATCACATGAAGAAAACTTGTAAATTCTAGCAAATATTTTATCTAATAATGTTTCTTAATGAAAAAAAGTGAAAAAAAAACTTAAAAAAGGAAAAGAATAAAACTGGATCAGGTTAAGGGGAGCGCTGGGTACATAGAAAAAGTACACCGACAAAGATGAGTGCAGCTAAATATACAATTTTAAAATTAAGAAGAAGGAAAAACATAAAATTTAAAAGACTGTAACTTCTAACACCGTGTCTGTGTTGTGAAGCCTGTATCGGACTGGTTTCTATACAGTTAAAGTGCAAAAAATACATACCCTCCTAGCACTTTTTAAAGTTAATTAAATTATATTATTATAAATCTTTGCATGTAATTACATCTGTAACTGAAAATTCATATATATGACCGAGGTCTTCCGGTATAACCAAGGTCTGTAGCTTGAACCCAGTCCGCTTTTTCTACGACATTCAATATAATATAAATAGATTCTATACAACTTAATTTTATCTATAGAAGCAGACCTAAAGGTCGTAAATATTTGTTTACCTTTACTCGATTTCCTGCTTTTTTATTTATGTGTGTTTGTATTTCTACATTCGCGTCGGATATTGAGACTATTGCAAAATGTTTTAGTTGGTAAGTAAATCCTCGATATGAATAATGTTCGCGTACTTTTGCGTTTCTTTCCCCCAAAAGTTTTCAAGTTTTTCAGGAAATAACTCAAAACAGCAGGAAATATTGATATTAAAAATAACCAGGTTGGAGAAATAACCAATAACCCGATAACACATTAACATGTTGCTGTTTTACACCGGTCGTTTTAAACATTCTTCGTATTCATATATTTTACATATTAAAAATGTAAGCCTTATTGCTTGTAATTATAGATAAAAATTATAAATATAATTTAACCAAACTTTACCTACGTTCGCTTCGCTCGCTAACCTCGACTAATTAACAGTAATGTTTTGATTATTTAAATACTAAATAATTGCAATAATTATTAAATGAATTTATTATTCAAATACTCAAAACATTACTGTTAATTAGTCAAGGTTAGCGAGCGAAGCGAACGTGGTTAAGTTGGTTAGATTATATTTATAAAATAAATAAATATAAATGGTTATATAGGGTTATTGGGTTATTTCTCTAACCTGATTATTGTTAATATCAATATTTCTTGCTATTTTGAGTTATTTCCAGGTGAAAATCTTGCAAACTTTTGGGGCGGGAGAAACGAAAAAGTACCAAATTCGCCTGATATTAATTCACTTAATCGTCTCTGTTTTTGTTGTTCTTTCTTTATTTGCATTATATAGTCCTGTATTATTGCTGAGTTTGATTCTTAATTACTCGCTTTACAATAACGGTAAAATATTCAAGGTAATCTTATTATATTCACCAGTCACTTTTCTGTTATTTTATAAAGTTAATCTCCATTACTAAAATTTTTTTTTCAAAATATTGAAGACAAAATAAAGTATTTATTTAAACTTAGTTTAAATAAAAGTTTAAAAATAAGTTTTAAAAATATGACCTATTAACCGTCCAATAACTAATATTTTCCAATTTTCCATGTAAAATTAATCAGTTTTCTGGCTATCAAGTTTTTCAGCTATTTAAAGTAGTTGAAAATGTAGTAGCAGTTCAGTAATAGCTATCTCAGTTACAATTATTTATTTTCTCCAACCAGTTTACCAGCTACTGCTGGGTCTGTCTGTCTGTCTGTGTGAGTGTGTGTGCGCGCGCGTTCGCGCATGCGTAGGCAAATACAATTACTGCTACTGACTTTCCAGGCCTGATGTAGCTTTAGATGTAGTGGAATGTAAGTGTAAATGTACGGTAAACATGTAGTCTGGAACAGACTCAGGTCAACCACCCCAGAGATTTGTTGTTAATTGATACTCAACCACCAAAAGAACACCGGTATCCATAGTCAACAATTCAAATCCATATATAATAGGCAAGTTCCTTTACAAGGACTATAAACCTTAGAATCTTGACTTTGAAAATCAGCTGATTTTGCAATGACAAGTTTAACCACTAGACCAACCTGACCGGTTTGGTTACGATTATTTTTTAAACATAAAAAAGTGTTAGTATCTTTGTTTTCATAAGATGAGAAAGAAATACGAGTGTAACATTAAAAAGTGACCATTTTATTTGTTATAGATAAATTGATATTTCAAAAATAAAAAGGACATGATAAAATATTTTTAACAAGGATACAGTAATTTTCTTGAGAAGATAGATTATACATCATCTTATTAGCAGCAGTTCAGAAGAGTAGGTGGTACTGCATGTGGTACTTGATCATTATCATACTTTGTCCCTTCAATTATGTTGTGTAAAGTAATAGTTAATGTGATTTTAAATTAATTATCTTTTTATTCCACATCATTCTTATCATAATAATAATTACTTTTAATTCCTGTAAATGATTCCTTATTTACAAGTAGCTTTTCTCAAAACAAATATTCTGGTTTACTTATTTTTAAAAATAACTGTCAGATCAAAATAGCTATTACTAGTATAATGCCTGATAAATGGAATACAATTCACCTGAAAACACCAAAATTAGGTGAGGACAATAACATAAAAGATCAGTTTTGTATGATTGTTTTACTATTACTACTGATTGTCATACTTCAACCCGTAAGATATGGGTCAAGACAATATCTTCTATGCATCTACGGATAATATAAATTCATGTACATACTTGTATAAGAAAAAAAGCCTTTGTTGAGTGTATTAAATATCTTCTTTTTTTGCTGTACTTACCCTGAAATCAAATAGACAGTTTTATAACTGACTATACATCAACAATTACTGACCAATCCATTTTACAATTGTAACTCTGATCCTAATTGATTAATTTGATGTAATTAATTTGATTAATTTGTCTAATCCCTTATCTATTGTGATATGTGGGCTGCAGCATGAAGAATCGCTTACAGCGGTGAAGTATGGCAAAGATTTGTGTATCCTAGAACCATTAAAATTAATCACTATAGCAGGATAGGCAACCTTTCTGAGAGTGAGTGCCAAAATCAGACAACTCTCTTGACGTTGAATTTTTCCACATGTCAACCAAAGTTTTTGAGAACATGCTATTTGATATCTTAATATTAGATTTGTAAGTGATTTAGTAAATCATGTAAAACTGACAGAATGAAAAAAGATTTGACAGGTTCTTATGAAAACTTTTTTTGTGGATAATTTTTATTATTCTGTAAGTATAAGTGTAACAGCTGCTATACATATTCACACAATTTAAAGATACTATTATTAGAATGAACACAAAAAGTTAACACTAATGTTTTTTTTTTTTCAATTGAGCAGTCATTTTTCCCCAGTTATACATTTACATGACTAAACTCAGTAAAAGGTTATATTACAGATAGTCTTTTGCTGATTTTAAATCCCGTATAAATGATGTATAGAAAAGAAAATATTTTTATTTACCCTCAAAACTGTAGTTAAAGACCCTGTACCTTGCCACTTTTAAAAGAATGCATCAGATAAAACTAGGGACAGAAAACTTGTAGAATCTTTTTATATATTATCAGTAGGTCTTCTGCTCTGCACAACTGACAGATTTTATATTGGGTTTATATTTAGTAACCTTGAGAGATATGCATGTACTAGTTTCATCCATCAGGCTATTTCGTTATGAGACTTAACAAAGTTCATCACTGAGAACAATGATTTACAAGCATGTGTACACGAAAATATGGATAGTAATGCTGTTACAAAATTGTTTAAATAAACATAATTTTCTGGCATAGTTTTCCAAATACTTAATATTTCACTTTCTGTGTTTCTCTCTGTTACTTCCATCTCTAATAATTGCTCCTTTTCAATAATTTCCAAGACAACTCTATGGTCAACAAATTTCTGCTTTCAACTGAGCTACTGTGGGATTCAATTAACTGCATTTCAAAATTATCCATGTGTATCCATGAAAAAATTTGCAAGTATAGTTCATCCAGTTTGGTATTCTTTGAAAACTTAATAAATTTTGCCATTTCTTCTAGTTCTCTGGATTTTGCAAATCTTGTTACGAAATGCCCAAAAATTGACTCAATAATGTGTACAAACAGCTTTTAAAGATACTGGTGGTCTGTTCTGTCATTTTTTGGGAGATCATTGATGTACCTCTTTAGGTTTGGGAAGTATCTAAATCTCTCATTATCTACATCCCTCTTAATAACTTCTAGTTTCATTTAAAAAGTTTTACGTAAGCAAACATAATATCAAGTGTCTTACCAGCCCTATAACTTAATATTCAGTTCATTTAAATGTTCACTAAAATCTGAAAAAGATATCAGTGTACAAACCCATGTGGATCAGACAATTCTTGGTAAATCATTAGTTGGTCATTTAAAAAGAACTTTATCTTATTTAAGCCAGCAAAAATTGTTGAACATTTTCAGTTCTTTACATATGGAATCTACCTCGTTAAGTAGAATTTGAATTTCTCTTTTATTTAAAGCCTGAGAAGAAATATAATTAACAACCTTGGTAATTGTTTGTATCACTTCCTGAATTTCCTTTAGGCCAGCTTTTACACATAAAGTCTCCTCATGTATGATCCAATAAAAACCTACCAGTGGATAACCAACATCTTTTGCAAACATATTTACAAATCCTGCCTTCACACTAGTCATGCTGGGGGCACCATCGTTATGGTGGATACTACTTTTGAAATATCAGTTTGTCGAGTAGATAATTTGTTCGCAACTGCTTTACATATTTTTCAGGTACTATTACAGGGGCAATCATCTCTTCACATACTTCATCATCCACACAAAACTGAGAAAATATGGCTAGCCTAGCTGATGATGCAATGTCCATATTTTCATTAACACAAGTAGAAAAAACTTACATGAAGACAAATCTTTTGTTTTTTGTATAGCTGTATTCCTTTTCAACTTAAGTATCTTATCCTTAACTGTTTTCTGTGCTGTTAACTGTTTCTGTTTAACTGCTTTTCTTGCATCTAATTTAATAAAAATGCACTGAGTGCACTGAATAATCTTTTCCTTTTCAGAAAAATTGTCAAAATGGAAAGGTGTACATTCTAACCAAGCTTGTTTGATATTCTCTTCATCACTGTGTATCTTAACTGAAATAAAGTTCATAAAAGTATCAGCATGTTTTTTTTTCTTACTCAGTTAATGAGAAATTAATTCTCTTTGTTGCTTCTCAGTTTTATTGCTTAAGTTCTTATAAACACTTTCAAAATATTTCTTTACATAAAAAGTTATACAAATAACTGTTTCAGAACAGAAAATACATAATACTTTATTGCCTTTCTTAATCTTGCCAAACTTTTCAGTCCAGTATTATTTAAATACTCTAATATTATCTTCATTTGAATGTCATCATTTCTTAGTTGGTGGTCATGACATTCTGTACAATCTGTAAATGGCAGAAAAAAAAATACATGAGATAATGATGTATATGAAAGAGGAGAAAGAAATAAAAGTAAAAGTTATATGTCAATAGGGGCATGGGTGATTTTATATAAATATATATATATATATATATATATGAGAATTTAATTAATAACTGTTCTTTCAGTCAATACATATAAAACTTAAGTTAATAACTTCTATTGCTGTCCCTTCCTAGAGGATACTTTCACATTTATTTTCAAGGTAATAATTACAAAAATGAATAACAAGTTTTAATAAGGCACAGGGAAGAAACACCTTACATTGGTGTGGTTCAAAGCTATCTGACTGCTCCTGATACATGCAGCTGTTTTTATATGCTAGAAATTGACTTGATATTTTTTTTTAGGCTGGCTTGCAATTGCCAGAATTCTCACCCTGCCGCTGAAAGATGTCCCCTAAAAATTGAAAATAAATTTGCCAAGGACTTGTTTCGCATGACAGAAACAGGTCATTGGTTTGGCACTTGTGCCACAGGGTGCCCACTCTTGTTCTATAAGAACAAAAATTAACAGTTTGCAGGGCAATAATAAAGTTATCATAGGACTAGAAAGCTGGTTAAAAGCAAATAAAAATGAAACAAACCTCAGAAAGGTCAATGTTGAAGTCAGTTAAAAGTGGAATTGAAAAATATTAAGCACATTTAACACTAATGAAACTATTAATTGTAATGATTTATGATTAAATGGTAAAAGGGATGAAGAAATAATAATTAGGTTAAGAAAAAGAAGTACTTTTGGAAATGATTTGGCCTATGAAAACAATATTAAAAATTGAATAAATGTAAATCTTAAGGAAATATTTATATGGCTTGAAAAAGAACTTGGAAATATTCATGAACATTAATTCCAATTACAATTTACGCAAATGTGGGTGACCAATTTGCACTGATAATTATTGTAATATTATTTATTTTATTAAATAGTTGTGTGAAATAACACTACACTTACTTTAACTTTTTTCCTTATTAACTTTTAACTCATTTTAGTGTTTAAAGATCAGAAGAACTTTTGATTAGGACATGATTAAATCTGTGCATATAAGATTAGTTGATTCATTACGTAAGAGTGTATATATGCTTGATAAGAAGAATGAGCATAATAATCTGTATATATAATGAATGAAAAGAAGAGATGTGTGATAGGCATTATTTTAGTTAGTTACCATTGATGCTATGTTTCACTATAGTTGTATATGTGTTTATTACTTTACATTCAACTGTTGATAAGATTACGCTTGTGTCATCCCTGATTTTGTCATCTGATAGTTCAGAAGTGGGATGGAACTGGATAACAAGCAAATTGGATAACAAAGAAGTTATTAACAAACCACTGCTTGGTTGTTTCTGTTATTTGGTTACACATAGCTGTTTTTATACTTGATAGCCGATTGAATGGATACTACCTGAAATCTTCAAATTTGTTGTTGTTTTACATTATGCAATGTAAACAAAATAATAGCAGCAGAGTTGATTGTGAATGAATTAAGAGAAATTCTACCTTAGAAAAGTCTTCTTTGTGGTGGTAATAAAGCAGAATTGGTGCAGAGATAGAGCTCCAATCCCTTGAGCAAATTTGATTCAAGAATGGAGAGAGTTTTGAGTTGCTTGTAATACAGACGCAGCTAGAATTATGTGGTTAACAAAGTATTTCAAGAAACGGAGACCAGACATGTAGTTGAAACTACTCTGTCAACTCCACAACCTAGTACCAGTACAGCTTTGAATGCATCAGTTGATTCATGACAGCAGAACATGACAATGTTGCAGAATTCAACGTGGGACATGCTACATCAGGCCATGTAATTATGATGGTGAAGATGTTCAGACTGCAGCAGTAGATGCAGTAGTAGCAACAAGAACAGCAGTTTTCATCTTCATCGACATCAGCAGCTTTCGACGTGCTATCATCTTCATCAACAGGTGTAGCAGCTGACTGATCCTTGTAGATAGCAGTTAATGAGCTGTTTTCAGCATTATGGGTAGCAGCCAACAGAGTTTCAATGCTACCAATAGCAGCTAGTGGGTTATTGCAAGCAGCATCATCGAATTCATGGTTACTGGTTGCAGCAGTGCCGCTTAGTATAGATTTAGCGAATCGTGTGTCAGAGTGCGATTTTGGAATTATTGGATACTTTTTACTATAATTTGGAAAAATTTGAAAGCTGGTCACAGCAAGTACAAATGACTCAGAATATGTAAAGGATAAGTGATGATATAATGTGAATCATTATAACCAGTAAACTTTGCATTAAAGCACTGGAATGGTTTCATTCCAGTACTGGAACATTTGGATTGTTCTATTGATAATCTAATGTATAAGATTCATCTAATATATTTTCGGTTGTTAAGTAGAATGGAGTTACCAATGGTTTCCAATCAGTTTTGTTAAAATCAAGTTTTTGTTGCCAGATTTGTTATGCTGAACAAGACTTTGATGATGATGCTAACGGTTCAAAGATGAATATAATCAGTAAAACACAGGTCAAAGACTGTATGTTTTATTATACAATAGTATAATAAAACATGAGAAGTATGAACATAATGATTGATATGAATATTGAACATGGGAAAGAAGAGTTGTGTGACAGATATTGTTGTTAATCAGTTACTGTTGATGCCACGTTTCACAGTTGTATGGTTTATTACTTTGTACTCTAAATTGTTGATACGATTTTGCCTGTGTCATCCTTGATTTTGCATTCATGTAATTAAATCAAGGAAGCAAAGATAGCAAAGTGCTGCTAAGTCCCATAAAAAACTTGAGAGACTGGCCAGCCTTATTCAGTGGAGTTTGGAATCGAATTACAGTGTGAATTCATTGGTGAAACTGGTAAGGGAGCTCTTCTACCTTTGTACTTCATAGGATAGAGATTCTATCCAGGATTTTACTCCATGTGACAACAATTTTATCATCAGCGATATAAATACGATCAATAAGCTGCTCATGCAGCTTCTGGTATGTGGTGATCAGGAGGTTGGACCATACATAGATATTAGCATTGGCCACCTTTGCAGGTTTGATATTTGAGGAAAAGTGAATGGTTGCATTCTTTACATACAACCTCATGAGGTTGTATGTAATGATTGCATGATACCTGTACAATTTCTCATTGTTTTTTTTTTTTTTGTTGATCTAAGTGTGTCTCTTACAAATTGTACGAAAAAGTTTTTAGAGTAATTGAAATAAAACAAAACCAAAAATATGAACAAATTTTACTTTGCATAAAAACTACATTTGTTTACTAATTTTCTACAAAGCTGCCATCAATTTCAACACATTTTTCATGTGCTTTTTCACAATTTTTTGGATTTATTTGATAGCTGTGATTTTACTGCCTGGAAAATTGGACACCATAAAGCAGCTGCTCCAAATATTTCAAGACTTCTTCAGAAAGAGTTTCATATGTCAAAGTGAACACTAACTGAATCACATTATAATGTCACAGATATCCAAACTAAACAGTATGTAATTTGGTGTGTAATTTTGTGTAATTTGGAGTTGATTCATTTGTTTTTAGATTAATTTTTTAGGTTAAGAATATGATTCATTTTTATGAATGTCGAATTAATTCACCACAAAAGCTTACAAAGAAAAGATTGTGATTAATTCTATTCTTGTTAATGATCATTTTATCTATTAACATACAAAATATGGCAGAAGACGGGGAGATTTATTAGTTAGGTTATTGTAAAATTAGTTAAAGATTAACTTTTCTAAGTATTGTTTATGATCTGAAAAAAAAATTGTACAATATTAATGTTTTTAATTTTCTCCTGTCTTGCTACTTGATCTGTGGTGTTTTGTTTTTGTATTAAAACCTTGCTATCCCGATTCAATTATTACAGAAATTAGATTTATAGAACAAAATATTTCTATAGTATTTGTTTATATGAACTCAGTTACTAGGTGCTAATTACTTTAAACCTGGTACCTATATACCTGTAAACTTAATGTTCTTGATTCTATAATAAAGGCTCTACCAAGGAATGATAATCCACTCTAATATAACTTGTTATGTGCAGTTTTTATTAGGTATGTAATATTATTTTAGAGATGCAGAAGCAATGTAATTTTTATAATATAAAGTGAATTACTACTGTAACTTGTTCATAATGGCATTATTCAGATTAAGTACATTAATTAATTTTGCATTATGATATCTTATTTACTATTAAAACGGATTCATAAGATTTTCAATATGAATCAGAACTTTAGGTACTTAAATGTTCCTTGGTAACCTATTATATAAATTTTCAACATAATACTTCAAGACAATTTTGAGCCAGAACCCTAATAACTAAAAAAAGTTAAGAAATGCATATTATGCAAATTGCTCACGGGCCTTGACAATTCTCTCTAAATCAAGTGCCAAACAATTAGCAGTTTCATATTTAAATTTGATGAATCAAAAGGAAAATTTTAAAAACCTAAAGTATTCGTAGTAAATCTTTATTGCCAGTTTAAGATTTTTGCATGGATATCAAGATTATTAAAGACAAATTATTCATAATTATCTAATTAATTTTGTTAATTTGTAGGCCCTATCAATTTGCAGGCAACATCACTTGTGCAATCTATAATCAGTACTATATTTTTATCTAAATTTGAACATTGTTCTTTTAACCATATAACTGGTACAATTGGGTGCATGTGTATCATTATATTAATGGTTTTATTTTCAGTATACAAATACTAGATTCCTACCTTGATTGTAGTTTCAATCAAGGTAGGAATCTACCTGGTAACATTAAGTATAATGTTAAAAATTTTCTTATTTATTATTCAAATATGTTATTCTTCTCCATCTGTTGTCAGAATATAAGTAATTATGGTCTTTGTCCTCTTCAGTCAGTGTTGATAATTTATTATGCAACTGAATCATTAATGAATGACTGGGTTTTATAATATTTCTGTTTGTTTTGTTCTTTAATTCTAGATTTGGAACTAATATAATTTAAGACTAATAAAATTCATCTTTAAATTTAAAAATTTTCCATTAGATTATACTTTCACAATAACACAGTGAGGATAGACATCATTAGTGAATAAATATTTTAAATTTATTTTATTAAATGAATTATCATGAAACTGTCAGTTGTAAATACAAAACACAAAATACCTTTATAACAATTTTATAAATAATATGTCTCTGTAAACATACATGAAGGATATTTTCCCCACAAATTTTCTGTAAAATCTCATTATATTCACTTAGAATTGAGGGCATTTCTAATGTGTATGCTTCTTGGCCAAGCAAATTATTTTATTAAAGATTTATTTATTTATAATTTTATTTTTTGGTTGATGAAATTACACAGAAGCTTTGAAGCTTGTACATGTAATAGGTTAATAGAATTTTGTATCGTAAGAAAAGTGTCATGCCTGACTGGGATTTGAACCCAGGACCTCTGAATGAAAGGCCGAGATGCTACCATTATGCCACAGAGATCTGCAATATTTTAAGTGTTGTCTAATTTTATGGATTTTCCATAAAAGTAGTTCAACAGACCTAAATATTATGCAATAATGGGTTAAGATTGGCAGTATAATCTTTTCCCATTTATACTTAAACATTTTTTGAACTTACTAAGTTATTGCTCTGAACAAAAACTCATTTCTTTGACTTGAGACATTATGAATAACATGCCTAATAACAGTCTATGACTATCAAAATAACAGATTATTTATGTTTGCATAATTGGCACCAGTGTTTTAGAAAATATTGAAATGAGATTTATAGATTGGTAATTACCAACATTTTTGAAAATTTTTAATTAATCTAGAAAAAAACTTAAAATGAAAGACAAAAATTAAACAGGTCAGAGAATTTACAGTAGATCTTAATACATTTTTTTTAAAGTTTGAAAAATCGCACATCAGAATGTTTAGATAGATAAAGATTCAAATGATTTGCAAGCTCCAGCATGATGTGATTCTAATAAGTATTCATAAAACAATTTAAGATTATGTTATATTGTGCAGTTGTCAATGTATCTGAGATACACTATTATCCACCCCTGTATCTGAAATATGACTGCAGAAAGTGAATTCCGCCTTATAGTTGGTAGGAGTGTGGATAACACTTGTACATAAGTACATGTGAGTATTTTTTAATCTTTGCTACTATAATACACAGTATGTCTGAAAAGTTCCCGAAGTAAATTAAATAAAAATACAGATTTAAAGATAAACAAATTTACTCACACCAGCCCTCTACATAGAACCCTTCTCTAGTTATACACTCGTTGCAGCGCCGGTAGAGCCCATCAAACACTCTGGAGAAATCACTTTGTGGGATCGCCTTCAACTGCTCAGTGCAAGCCCTTTAGATGGCCGGCATGTTGTCGAAAAAGCGGACTTTCATCATCAACTTCAGTTTCGGGAACAAAAAATAGTACGCTGTAGCCAAGTCGGTTGAATATGGCAGTTGGGAAAAAGACTGTGATTTGATTTACGGTGTAATAACGTGTTAAAACTATTGCCATGTGGGCCTGGGCATTGTCATGCAAGAGTCAAACTGCCCGTTTTCCGGTACTTGGACCGGATTCGACGAATGCGATCAACAGGCGTTTCATTACAAGAATTTCATTAATAGAATTTAGAGTTCACGGTTTGACCAGTTGGGAAAGTTTGAACTTTTTGGGAAAGTTTTGCACTTTCGCAACGTTTTCGTCATGAACAGCTGTTGACAGCCTCCGTTTCATTCTTCGTCTCTATACCGACTCTCTACCGTATTTAAACCGCTTCCATCACGTGTATGTTGTAGTACGAGATTCGGTTTCATCACCGAATGCTTGCTGTATCAGAGAATAAGTTTTGACGAAAGATTTTTTAAGTCGAACAGAAAATTTTATCGTGTTTCCCTGTTCCATCTCGCGAGCTCGCACACTGTCACATGAACACAACGAATGCGGCCGAATACAACTCGAGATTGGAGAAACGAATAGTGATAAAATTTTGAACACACACTCGTCAGACATCGTACTACGTAGTTTCTTGGTTGTCCGAGAGATAACTTGTATCGACTACAGAAATTTAGTTCGGGAACTTTTAAGACATACTCTGAAGTCTCGCTTCATAATGGCAACATATGTTTACTCCTGTTTTAGCTTGTATAAAAATTTAAACAATAACATAAATATTACTATAAGTGTAATATGCGTTTTAAATTAGTGAATTAAACATTGATGTTCCAAAGTTAAATGGTAATAAAAGTACATTACAGACCAGAGAAATTCCAACCTAAATATTTTGTGTAATGAAATGGGATCTAGAACTAATTTAAGTAAATTGAATAGAGTACATGTAAAAGAAGAGAGAGAGGGGTTAATATGATGGTGAAAAGTCTTGAATGAAGTATATGGAAAATTTACGACAAAAATAATTTTTATTGTTAATCTATGGTCCAAACAATATGGATTACCAACAAAAGTAAAACACTGGTTAGTTACCTCACTCATGCACACATGTATAATCAATATACACAGACGTGATCTGATGAAAACTTAGTTAATGATGATAGTCCTTGTATCATTGAGGTAGTCCTTGGAATTGAATTAAAAAAAGATATTGTTTTCAAAGTTCAAAATTTATTGACTTATTAAAGGAATGATAAAGAACTGTTTGTATTCATTCTTTACGTGAGTTGAGACATTGTCCTGGATATCTCATAAAAATAATATTAATTTTGACTTATTTAATCTAAAAACAAGTAGACAAATGCTAATTAAGGAAATTTGTTAGTATTGAATCTACATAGTTACTTCTATTTATTTAAAAAATAATAGTGGTTTAAAGTAAGTGATTTTGAAATAAATTAATATTTATTGAGAAACCTTCACTTTCTGTTAACACGATAGCAAATGTCTGAGTAAATTGATTGACATAAATTTTATGAAATTCATAAAGGAAATTTTTTTCTTCCATCCGCTGAGGGTTCTAACCGTGATCGATGAGATGAACACTCGTCAACAAAATACACACAGTTCAAACAAAGGAGTTGTTGTGCAAGTTAAATGATTTAAGGAAAACGTTCAGCGACATTACTTATAGTAACATAAATATTACTTTTAGCAATATTAAACTTTATTTCATTGGTGAAGCTTTTGAGAAACTTCTCACATTTTTAGATAGATTAATGCTTTGCACTCGAATAAAAAATTTCAGCACCTAAAAACAATAGGTGCACTGGGAATAACAAAGTCAAAGTAAATAACAGAACCTTACAAACGTAACTATTTAATTATGCTCGAAGTAAGCTTTAAAAAACAGATTTAAGGAGTTTTTCAAGAAAACTGAGACGGAGTCAACACCAATTTCTACATGTTGGAACGAAAAAACTACATGCGGGACGGAACGTTCGGTTCCGTCCTGTCCCGTTCCAACATGTAGTTTTTTTTTGGTCGTCATTATCGCCTAATATTATACCGATAAAGCGGTCTGATGTACAGCGTCGCATTCAAAATATTTTTTGCATAAACATTTTTGGGAAACATAATGTAAAATATAATACATAATTCCGCGTTCAGATACAATTATCTCACACTTAGTAGTAGTTCCTTTACCTGGTCTTTCTTCGTTCCTCTTACTATTTTCTGATCAAGACCCTCGTTCTCGCCTTTTTGCCTATTGCAGACTGATTTTTTACGAATTATATTTTTCGTTGATCTAAATATTCATATCTTTCTACTCATATTCTAAATAAAATTAAAAATTATAAAATAAAATAAACTATTAAAAGTAACAAATTTAAAAAAAAAACTTTTTCAATTTAAATTTCGATTTTAAGTAGGCGACAAAATAATGCTTAAAAGGTAATGGTAGTTGATTTTAATTGACCTTATTTTTATATGCTGGAAATTGAAATAAGAATTGAAGAAAAAGATTTGTTTTTACTTTTCTGGCTTTTCTAAAGTCAGTTTTATTTAATCTAAAAGTTATTCTGAAACATGAGAGATGAATTGCAGTATTTTAACTTGTTTTCTGCGCCTTGCAATAAATAAGGAAAAACAGAGTCAAGTGTATAAAAACATCCATTCTTAATTGTTTGTTGATTGCAGGTTAAATAAACAGCAGTTTTTTTATATTTTCCTTGTTTTTAATTTGAAAAACGTAATAATAAGAACAATAATAATTTACGAGTTTTAAGCTTACAGATAAGTTGACATTTTAAAATTATTAATAAGCTTGGTATTAATAATAATTTCTAAAAAAAATGGTTATTTTATTTTAAACTTCTTATTTTTCATAATTCTTGAAATTACGTAACCTGCAGGTAAAGCGAGTTGCGGTGTTAATTAAACTCGTTTAAAAACCGGATTTAATAGTAAAGTTGTTGTCGCCTTGCTTAAATGTGTTCGTTTAACTATGGTACTAAGGAAATAAACTTACATAACTCTTGTCACAAGTTATTTATTTTATTAGAAAATCGGTTTATGGCTGTGAATAAATTTATAATCTTTCATTATTTTATTTGTTTTAATTATGTTTATGAATACAGTTGATCTATTACCAGTTGGCTGTTTATTGACTTACATCGTATTTAAACGTGTTAATAGGTGCTATAATAAAAGAAGAAGAGACTTAAGTTGAAAAGGATATTAGATTATAGCGTCTAAAACAACAATGTGATGTGTAAAGGAATAATTGGATCGATGAAGGTAATGGGAAACCACGTGCTTGTTTTCCCTAGCAAAATTGATGTTTGATACTGATAATTCTTAAGAGTTTTAAAGAAGTCTTAAGTTTTCAAGAATTACTTATAACCCTGTTTGTCAGCTACAAGTGACGGCTAATGTATAGTTTCACTAAGTTTTTTTTTAAGTATTAAGTCATTTATTACGTAAAAACTTCATTGATCCAGAAACGACACCGTAGCCAAAACCGCGATCATCTCGGAAAGACACTCCTATATACGGGTGTGTAATTGCATTTAGAATTAAGGCAGTTATAGAATTTACTAGCCATCCCGTCTAGCTAGAACCTAGACGCTCAGGGCGCAGGTCAGCCCAGGCGAACCCCAGAGCCAACTCAGAGGCTCCTCTGGGCCTCCTGGGGCCACGGGACATACCCCAGGGCAGCAGAGCTCGCTTCGCTTGCCATTCCCATGTTGCAGGGGATGGCATCTTGGATACACGCAGAGCTTGTTTAGGTCGCCAATCCATGTACTCAGAGGGCCTCGCCCCCTCGACCTCCGCACTGTACGTTATCCTCACGATTGTGAGAATAATATTGATAAATAGCAATTAAAGTATTCTGACTTTATAGAAACCTGAAAAAGAAACAAAATTACAAAAGACAGAATAATAGTAGCTATGGTAACTAAAGTACTCACAACATTGTCGAAAAATTCATAACTTATTTCTTTGCCATGGAGGCAAAAATATAATAATGAAGTAAAAGGATTATTTTTTCCTTAATGAATATCATTAATTTACAACTAATATTTAATTTGAATACAATGAATATTAAATTTACAAAAGGTTTTAATCACCCTTTTGGAGGTGGAGAAATAATGAATATTTTTCATATTTTAACCTTCAAGGGAGCTAGGTCCTCGGTATTTGGTCTAAAACCTTCCACGGTATAATACGAATGTATCCTGAATATTTGAAAGCAATCCATCGATTGGTTGTTCGAGATGAAATATATCTAAAAACCTTTTCAGTTACGCCTAGAAACATGGGTAAAAATTTGGTTGCAATTGATCAAATAATTTTTTGTTTATCCTGGACAAACTAAAACCCTCGTCTTTATATAATAGTATAGATATAGATAGTATAGATTATGAATACTTTTAAATAAATTTGTATTAAAAATTAAATTTTTTTCTAATTTACCACAAACTGTTTCCAAAACAAATATCCCAAGAGTATATTTAGTCCACTATTACAATAATACATTAGTAAAAATTTAGTTATACATTTAAATAATATTTTATAACTCTAACATATATATATATATATATATATATATATATATATATATATACACACACACACACACACACACACATATATGTGTATATATATATATAAAACTATAATCACTGTTTGCTTAGCCAAACTTTACCTTTGTTAGCATTTTAATTTTGTTGAGTTTTTTCTAATCTACGATAGTGGATTACTCTTATTATTGTAGCTTCCTAATTTTTGAAAATAATGTTTCACGGTCATCATCATGAGATTACGTGCCCTGAGGTAAGTCCCTTGATGTCTTACCTTGAGGTAAGTCCCTACCAACATGTCTTTCTTCAGAATTTTTTTTTATTTCCAGCTAAATGTTTTAGTTTTTAGCTTCCACTTCATTTTATATGTTCATAATTATTTATCTTTTCTGCTTTCTCTTCTTTGTACCTCCTAAGGATTTTTCTTGAATTGTTTTAATCATCCCTTTCTTAAATTTGACTTGTCCAGCCAGTTAGCCTAATCTGAATTGTTCTCATTGAAATTGCTTCCTTGTTCTCTGTCCTCATTATCTCTTTATTTTTCTCTGCCTGTTCATTTAATTTTCTCCTCTATCTTCCATGACAAATTTCATAGTCTCCAGACTATATTTTCCCTTTTTTCTTTGTGCTTATATTCCACATCCATGCAGAAGTGTACTCCAGTAGTAAGACATTACAAGATTCTTTCCCAAGAGTAACTCCATATTGGTACCTAGTAACTAACTCTCTCTTTCGACTGAATGCCTCCTTAGTCATCGCTATCCTTGTTTTTTAAATTTAATTTTCTCTTTCTGTAGACATTCATTGGCTTACTTTCACCTATCTTTATCACCTAACTTAGTTCTCTTAGCATTTATTTTCATTTCGTAGTTTTTCTTGATGTTTTCTAATTTTAAATCATTAGATGAATTTCCTCTACTTTGTTTCCTAAAAACACTATGTCATCATCCAGTCATTATTATGAGGGTAAAACCTTATAATTTTTATTTTTATTCCTCTTCCACTTCTTCCTCTTCTATAGAAGTTTTGGAATTCTTTTTAACACACATACTAAACAAAGTCAGGATAAACAGGATTCTTGTTTTACTTTTTCTTGTAGAACAAACCACTCAGTTTTTGCATTCCTCATTTTAATTCTTAACTGATTCTGATTCGGGTAACATTTTCTAATTAATCTTCTATCTTTCCAATGCACTCTTTGAATCTTAATATTTACATTGGTTTATACACTTGATGTGTTCAAATTCTTCCATATGAATAAAATATAAACTTATTCCTCTAACTCCTTTATAATTGTTACCATATGTTTTTATTGCAATATTTAGATTCTTAAAACTTATGATTTTAGAATAATTTTCCTTTCTTTGTCCTTATCCACTATGTCATAATATTCTATAGTTTGGTTTTCAGCTGAATGGGTATAGTTCTTCCATGTATTCTTTCTGCCTTTTAAGTGTCTCTTCCTCTTTGGATTACCTTTGTCATCTTTACTGGCAGTTTATTTAGTACTTGTACTCTTCCTCCAGTTATTCCATATTAAATTTTTTTTATTCATTAGTTTTTACACCATCAGTTCTCTTCTTCCTCTATGAGTTAATTGCAAGTCATTTTTCTTTTGCTTTTCATAACAAGTCATTCAATTTTCTGTATTGCCTCTCGCCTTCTTCACTCTTTCTGTTCTTGTATTTTTTTTCTATATTCTCGTTTTTTAATATCTTTCTGGTTAACCAACAGCTTTTTTATTTTTATTTAAAGGCAATCATTAGTTCTGCTACTGTTTTTATGATATCTCTCATATGAGTACGTACCCAAAGTTAATTACTTCTATTGCCGTTTGAATGTAGAGCGCTAACTTTTCCTCTACTACCTCTTTTCAAAATGTTGTTCTTTCCAGATTCCATTTATTTATTTAACCTTATCTTTTTATCTCTCTTGAATATTTATTTTATGTTTGTTACCAGAAGAAAGTTTACGATCATATGATCATGATTTATATTGACTGTTGGCAGTCTTTGCCATTCTAGTTGTTTCTGAATCTTTCAGTAGCATTTATAACTTAATTTTATATCTATTTTCATCTCCTGATGACATGAGAACAGTTTTTGGTAAGGTATTGGGTTATATACAAAAATAAATCACAAACCAATATTCCACATTATATGACGAACTATTTTCTTCGGAAAGCTCAATATGAAATTGTACTTTTTAAAACAGCCTACTTCTTTTCAATCTTTTTTTTGAATACATATTTTACAAAGCATATTTGTTCATTAAGTTTCTGAGAGGAGTGTTATTATTGTTATTTAAGAAAAGGGCTGTCCTCAATTAAATAGGGTTATAAGAAAAGTTATGATTGCATTAATTAAATTTACAATGATTTTTTTTTTTTACTTTTCTGTGTAGTGCTATAGCTGTAGAAGGGAAAATATTGTAATTGGTCCAATTTGGGCATATACAGTATTCATTGAATCTTGAAGTTTTGAAACCTAAGGAACCCAAAACCAAAAAACTGGATGGAAATTTTGTGGATGTTTGCATGTCTCTGTGTGTGTTCAATGTCTCACACCTTGTATGTCCAGAACTACTAAACTAATTTTGACCAAACTTGGTCAGATTACTTCTGTATATGGGCCATTTATGCCATTAAATTTTCAACTTAAGGGTAAGGGGGTGAGGCTGTATAGCAAGGTCATCCTCAGTATTTTGAGATTTTGTCTAATTAAGGTCTTATTTTTCTTAGGCGCATTTGTTAACAATAAAAAATAATATTTTAAAAAAGTTTTCTTTTTTCATCCAGTACACCAAAAAATGCTCTAAACTAGTTGCTAAGTGAGTATACTGCGTCAATAGTACCTCCTGTCACCACAAGGAGCACTAGTGTAGCACTGACATACAATTGAATAAAAAATATTGTATTTAAATAAAATTATAAATTAAGTTGTGTGTAAGCTGTGCAACAGAAAAAAGCTGCCCTTGTGACGGGAAAGTCCTACAACTTTGTTGTCAGATTTTGAATATTACCAGTTAAGCCCTCTAGTGGCTAATTATTATTCAGTTTATTATATGATTAGTACTGTCTTATTCTTTCTATTATAAATTGTTTTTTTCGAAGCTTACCTATTACGAAAATTTTTTAAATTTATACAAAATAACATACATAAAAAAAAACACATAATTCATAGACCTACCTGAATTCATTTAGACACCATATTATAATCTTTGTTTTAGAAGTAGATTAAATGTTATTATTGTTGTTAGTTTATTATATGTTAATTCTGTAAGTTCTGTTTGTACAGTGTGGTAGACTACTTTCTAATAAAAATCTTCAGAAAGAAAATTTAACAAATTCTAATATTTTTAATACTGTTGGATTTAATACTTCGTGTGTAATTCGTGTATTACCAGTTATTTGTAGTCTAATAATTTTCTTAGTAATAGTTTTAGAAAAATATTTTTTTTTTGTGCTGAACACGTTATTTTTGTTATCAGGTAGCAAATTGAAGAAGTATTTTCATATACCAAAATTAGTAAGGAAAGTTATTAACGTTTTTCGTAAGTAACATTGCATTACAAGTAGAATCATTTATTTCAGAAAGCTCAATATGAAATCGTACTTTTTAAAACAGCCCACTTCTTTTCAATCTTCTTTTAGCGGGTACATTTATTACGAAGGATACTCTTAAAAACAAATGAATTGAAAACGATGTTTTTGTGCTCATAATCTATTTAAATGGAGAAGAAAAAGTTTCACGTGGTCCTTTTTGTATTAAATAAATGATGAAAGTTTGCATTATCTACCGTCGTATTACAGTGAATTAGGTACATGCAAATACTTAAAAACGTTCCATCTATTTAGTGGATTATCTACTACTGGAACACTATCGGATGGTACTGTAAAAATTTCAGAAAATTGTAAAAATTTCAGAAAATTTTGTAAACTTGAGTTAGCATTTTTTTTATTTTAAAGCCTACATATTTATATATTTCAGTTATTCTAGAATAACTTTTCAATGAATAAAACAAGGTTTCTTGATTTTTTAATCCTTGAATTTAATTCAGAAAATGATTTTGCAATGCTATATACACTGATCACTTTTACTTTTCGAATAGTAAAGTATGTATTTTTACGGTTGTTATTCTCTAAAATTCTAAGTTTATTACATGAAAATACGTTATCAATAATTTGTTAATCTATAAAAGTAATAATGGCTCTATCAATAACTATTACTTAATTTATAAATAACAGTTGTGCTAATAAATAGTCCTACTCCTAAACCTGAATCCTGAGTGTGGGAATTCGACACCTAGTGATAAACCGACTTTTTAACTGTTGTCCGTCATTATTATCAGTATAATTAAATATCCAAATGTTATTGAACGATTATTGTCATTAAAAATATTATTATAGAGACGTATTCGTAATCGCAAAGATTTTTTACAGCAGAACAGAAAATACGAGTATATTTTTTAGGATGTAGGAAATAAAAAAATAAAAATTTAATAGAAATTTGTAAAAATTTGTTGTCAAGAGTTCATGCAATCAAAAATCTGTATCAAAAACACATATTTAAGGAGAATCTAGTGGAGAGTAATGCCGTTAGATGGGAGAAAAATATGAACGATATTTTCATCACACTTTATCCCGTCTTAAAATAATATATTGTTAAACATCAACATAATTTTAAAATTTCATTAACATATCTAGCTCTAGATTTAGTAAAAATTTATCTTTGATATTGCTGTTTAAGATTGCTACAAAGAAAAATGTTTCCTCGCTTAAATGTAAGCAGCCTAAAAAAATAAAAATAATTTTAACTGACGAATCTTTGTAGAGGTTCTGATATAATTTATAGTAGAATGCATTTGTTTAAAATATTGTTAGTTTTGATATCAATTTTTTATACTGCTCTTATGCACATCTCCGTTAACTCACAGTCTGCGTTACTACATTCTCCAAAATGTTTCTTCATCCTAAATTTCTTATTGCCAAGTGAATTCTAATAATTTGTACCATTTTACGGTATTTTCTTCCAAATTTACTATCAGTAGACATCTGATTCATGACTAATCACCACAGTTAACTGTAGTCTTGGATTTCCGCGAAAGAGGTATCAAAGAAGTTGACATTCTACTCTCTCGTAAACTATAGTTTTGAATTTTTTTTTCAAAATAATTCTTTCACTTTCCCACTTGCAAGTTTATAATAATATATAGTTCTTATTCATTATTATTATTATTATTATTCCAAGTATCAAACATTGTTTGATATCGTATTAATACTTCTTAATTTCTAGACCAAAAGCTCTGTTCAGTGAATTTAATTCCGTTGATATTTATACGTAACCTATTTATTTTCGTTATATATTCGACCGATCCGTTTATCTTTAAAATTAATTTCTAACATTTAATTCTTTAATTCAGAGAATTTCATGGTTCTTAAATATTTAACGACCTTTTAAATAGACTCCATCTTGAAATCCGATTTCTTGAGTGCTATAATCCCGGTTTTTTTCAACCGGATACTAACGCCTAAAGGGAAAAGAAAATTAATTTGGCTGTCCACCGATAACTATTTGCTATGGTAATACCTTCGGTACGGTTAATGGCTTCTCTCAAAGAATCTTTCTCGCCTCTTCATAAATTCTTATAATTGCTAGAGGGAGGGATATTTATTTAATAGTGTTATTATTATTTGAGCATAATTGTAAAACAACCTTTAAAGTGATCTGACATCATTCTAATTTTACACTGCGGACTGTCACCTAGGTTTCCAATCCGGCTCTAGGATCGGGAAAGTAGATAAATATATAACAAAAAGAACGTAGGCTAAGGTAAAATAATAAAGAGATCTTAAAAACTACAAAAGAACAATTTTTTTTTATTTCATTAGTTCTTCCTATCTTACTATTTGTTAGTTTTAATCGATCGCGTTTATATGATTATTTGAATTTTGAAGTAAAGTGAATTCATTATATTATTAATACTGATATCTTAATAAATTTGCTTTATTTATGTCTATATCCATCATTACGAGGGCATTTGCATGCCCTCGCTTATTATATAGCCTTCTAATTGAAAATTATTGACGCGGTAATAATGGACCTAATTTACCAGGTGTTCTTCTTGAACAGCAATGATTTAGTCATTGATCTGCAGTTTTAAATGACCTGATTCCAGTTCAGTGAGAAAACAAGCAATTTTTTTGCCAAAAAGCGACAAACTATTTTTAGTACGAAGATCGATTTAGTTTTAATCCGATTTGGTTTTTGCAAGTTAATATAAATTTTAAATTTAAGGTAAATATTATAAAAAATTATTCTGTAGTAAATAAAACAACTTGTACCTGAATATATTAGTGTTGGTTTGGGAGCCCTCAAGACGACCTTGCTAGTAATAGGTGCTCAGTCGTCCGCAAACTGGTTTCTTACGTATATTACGACATGTGATTCAAAATCAAGTTGCTCTTGGATGTTTAATCCATTTGATTTATAAAAATAAAACCTGTTTTGTTTCAGTAACACATAATGGTTTATTTTATTTTAAAATAGATGTTTTTATAAATGTCTTCATGTACTCTATCATAACTATAGTATTTCAGAGACCCTAATGTCTAACCGTATTTAATAATAATAAAAAAAAATTATCTTAGATAATAAAACGATCAGTTGGTATTATTGCACAAGTCAGCGTTTCTATAATACAATAATTTTCGATCAGTTCAATGGCTTTCAAGTATATTTTACTTTTAATAAGTATTTAAAACAGCAGTAAACTGATAAATCATTAGTACGCAATTTTATATTAGAAGTTTTAACAGTGAGCTTGTCATTTAAAAGTATATAGAATATATGAAAAACACATCAATATTTCATCGTATGTTACTAACATCAATAGAAGAAAAAAAATTCCTACATACGCAGGTTCGGAAAAACTTTTATACGACAGTCCGACATTTGTGATATTAAATTGAAGTGTATATACCCAAGACGGATTAAGGAACTTGAATGAGATTTGACATGTCTTTTTAAATTAATATTCTGCACGAAATAAATATGAAAATTGTATGTTCATAAATAAAAAATGGCGACCATCTTAGTTTTTCGCTCCACGATAGCTCCAGGACTACTAGCATTAGCTAAAATTTAATTGTTTCTTTGGAAAAAATGATGCCTGTGGTTTTAAAATCGGACTTCAAACAGCTGATTATAATGGAAAATGTTAGCACGAGGCTATGTTCCAATTACAAAATAATTTTGTGCCGGTTTTTATCTCCTCCATTACGTCGTATTGTTAGTTAATACCAATAAAATAGTTGATAACGTCACTAAAATACTGTTAAATGGGGGTTGTTTGACGAAACTTAACGTAAAATAAATTTAATCATTATTGAAAAAAAATACAAAATTTATTAGTTAAAAAGAAAAAAGAAGAAAAAACAATATAAAACGTACTACTAAAGTTCACATAAACAAGTGAATTATTATCTTAATAACGGATGGAATAATCAAAGATGTTCAATTTGCGACCAATTATAATACCACAATTGTACTTGTGGTACAGGAGTATTTCCCGATATACGATGAAAATTGTCGGCCGAAAAATTCGTGATATGTTTCTCTGGTCAGTTTGTTAAGTAAACATTTTCTTTCATTTAAGGTCTACTTTTTACCCTTTTCATTTTTCATAACTAGTAATCTTGACACTAGTGATCGATGACAGTGTATGTCTAAATAAAAAAGTTCTAGTTATACCTTTAATTTTGTTTAATCACATTTTTATTTTTCAAATTCAGTCATATTTATTAAAATATTCATTATTAACGAATTAAATTTCATTAATTAATCAACTTCCAACAAAACAGTAAACCGAAGGAATTAAATCTTTTTATCCGAATTATTATTTACAAAAACACTTTCTCTGAATGTAAACCCACGTTTATGTCTTATAACAAATAAAAAAAAAAAAAAAAAAAAAAAATGATATTGTTAAATTTTATTTTAAACGCATTGATATTATTTTAAAGTGATCAGAATGGATAATTATGCTCTGATTACACTGTTTAATAATTTAGAAACAGACAATTTAGAAACTGTTTATATTAATTATACATGGGTTGGTGTATTTAGAAATTTTTTATTTAATTTAAAAAAAAAAATGATCTTTAGATATACAATATCTAAAAAGTATAGTAGTCGGCGTTAATCATTTTAAAACTATCTTATTGTAGAAAAATAGTCTGTGAATAACATTTCTTTATTAAAATATTTGCCAAAACTCGATAAGTAAGTTTCTATTAAAGCAGCTAAGATCTTTTTACTACAATCATTTATTTAACACTATTGTAACCGGATGTTATAGAAAACGATATTATAGTTTATATATATATATATACGTATATTTTGTAATTATAAATTTTCTAATACAATTAAATGTTAATTTCTTTTATTATTATTACTACTTATTAACCAGGAGTCGTCATTTTATTTTTATTGTAGATACTGATTTATTTTAAGTTATATTTTTATTGCCTTCTTTTTTACTCTCATGATTAAATATAGCACAGTCAGGATCACAAAACGTCTCTGGTTATTACTCGTATTTGGGCTAACGAATAAAAATAAACGTCTCCGTATATTTATTCTGCAATAAGCATTTAATTATTCTTTCTAAATAATCTATCCTTTTTTTATGACATTCTTTCAAATTAGTTTGGCAACCATTTTTAGAATTTTTGTTCGTTTTGATCTTGATCCCTGTTAAAATTATTTCTTCGAAATTAATCTTATCTTGATCAAAAATTTTCCACCTATCAACTTATTCTCTTCTTACTTGGATTATTTTTCGTAACTGAAATAAATTTTCAAATTCTTAATATCACGACTTCAAAGTTTGAAATTTAAACAAAAACTAAAATGTATATTAGCCTTTACTTTTTAATGGAGTTTTTATTTCCTGGTACGAAGTAAAGGAAGTATTGTGATCGTGGAAAATGTTGGTTTCCAGATTTCAATGGAAATATCCATCTTGATCATCCATGAACCCATTTTGACTAGTTTCGGCGTGATGTCTGTACGTACGTATGTATGTAACTCAGAAACGATCGTAGAATATTGAAATTTTGGATTTAGAACTATTGTAACATCTAGTTGTGCACCTCCCATTTTGATTGCAATCGACTGAACCAAAAGTGTTCAAAAAAGCCCAAAATCCCCAAAGATTTGGATTTTGGACTTTTTCTTAACTGCAGTAATAAGCCCTCATTGAGAGTTTTTCAACTACTATCATAAGTAGTACTTATTTTCACTGGTTCCAGAGTTATATCCAAATACAATTTTAATTAATGAAATATTTGGATCTTATTACGGAAAGGCACATCGATTCGAATCAAACTTCATCTCCTTTTTTTTAACTTTTTTAAATTTAAATATATTGATTTCTTAATAATTTTATTAACCTCCGATTGTAAAACGTTTTAAAATAAGTAATTCAATAATAACAAACAAAAAAAAAAAAATGAAAAAATATCAGAAGTAATTAACAAAATAAAATTTTATGTACTTTTCATTTAAAAAAGTGTATATAGAATTTAATAGGCGTACAAGTAAGTCACGTGTTGTCCACATCAGATTTGGTGAAATATCTGATTTTTTGTTTTTGTTTTGTTGATGGTTAAATCATAATAATTTAATAAACCATCGTATTTGATAGATATAAGACATAAATTTATTTAATGAGTAATAAAGGGACTTTTACTCTATCCTAATATTTCAGGTAAGATTGTTGAATTAATAATTGTATAAATATTTGATATTAACTAATATTTTAGCAATTGTGTAACTGTCCACTTTATTAAAGCACTGGACGATCGTATCTCACTTTTAGATGAAATAAGTTTAAATGAAGTGTAGCAAAAAATGTGTATAGTATATGTAATATAATAGGTGTACAAGGAAGTCATGTGGTGTCTACATGAGATTTTTTAAGTCAGTTATAGTTTTTATGATTATAAAAATAATCTTTAAAAAATTATAATCTTAAAAATATCAAAACGCTGTCCACAAGAAAAACATAAAGGTAATAAACCTTGCTCTTGAAAATTTTGAACTTTATAAAAATAAAGATGTTCTGAAACGACTTTAAAAACCTGCTATTGAACATGAGGTAAGATTCTGCAGGATACAAGAAGTACGAGTATATACTTTATAGGATACACCTATTATCATTTTATTCCAGGAAGAGTATGTCTACTCGTCGATAAACTCTGAACGATACAGCGTTGTCGTATCGACACTAGACCATTTCTTGCAAACAACTATTTGTGTCTAGAATATAAAAATTTATTCACCGACAAATTTGATTCACGTAGTCGTTTATTTGTTAGGAAATGCACATGTACGTATCAGCATACACTTTTAACTTTTTTTAACATTATAGTTATTACTCATGCTTATAAAAAAATTTATAAATTAATTCCCTAAAAATAAGAAAAAAATAAATAGATTATCGAAGTACAACAGTTATTTGTTTACGACTATTTACAAATCATTTCTACGCATTAGATGAAAATGCAAAAAAAGAAGACAAAAAAAATTTATATCATCAAAGTAACTCGTGCTTTTTTTTATTAATCACTCGATATTGTTATTTTTTTCAATTCTTTAATTCCAGAAAAATCATTAACAGTATCTATATGTACGTTTTCTGTAAGGTTAGACGAGCTTTATGAATTATTATTGGCATTAATGATAAAGGACTAGATGAGTTGATTCTTAAGTCGGTTCCTGAATTGTTCTTCTGCATTTTGGTGTAACTGTACTTTCTTTACAGCTAATAAAAAATAAAAAAACTGTTTTTTTCTTAATAATAATACTTCATCAATTTAAGAGATAAAATATTAGGCCGCGTTTCCTATAAATTTCATTTGCCAAATTAGAAATTAACCGATTGTGTTTATTGTGACAATCTTATAATAAACAATAAAATATGAACAATTTTGTGAAGGTTGCATATGAAAGACCCGGTTGTTAGAAAAAACTTTACGAAGATTTATTTAGGTTTTTTTATTACATAGATTGTTTTTAAAAAAAAAGACATGAATGTGAATTATTACATTCATTTTAATTAAAAATGTTAAACTAGCACAAGTTTAAACATAAGTTTAAACTTTAAATAAGTTTTAAGCTTTAAACAAGCTAAGTTTTAAACTTGCACATCTTTATAATGTGTTGTTACAAATATCGCTAAAATAAATTAAAATTTATAGTCTTATTTTAATACACTGTAATTATTTATTTTTACATTTTTATGAATATTACAATATATCTTTCTTTTCATTTTGCACAACTGTTGTAGATGTAGGAGTATTAGTAACGGTAATAGCAGATTCTTTACAACGATGAAAGATAAAATGCTGAATAGTTAATAGAATGTCATCCGCGTGTAAGAAAAAATTGTCGTCAATATGCACACACATTCATAGGGACCTGTTGGTGAGCTTATTTAGCGATTTACAAACATCGTGTTCACATTGATTAGCTAATAAAGTTACATCATTTATAGTAATTTTCGTGTAATCAATTGGTTTGTATGATATATTCCGTATGAAGTCTTCAAGCAGTGCTTCCTTGATTCAGGCTCGTAGACAGCTCTGACTTGCTCGTATAATGAGTGTACTTGTAGCTTGTTCCAACCTTGAATAAACAGGCTAGGATGTGGTGTTAATTAATAACTAGTAACATAGTAATGGTGTGTAAAGCTCATAATATTGCAGGTACCTTTTTGATTTTTTTATATTAATTTTAAACTATTCCTTTCTACTTTTGACTAGACGAAGCGAAGTTATCTGCGCGGAGGAAATACTTGAACTGCATATTTAATTCTGGTTAATTTGCAATATAGGTCATAAAAAATTAAATAATTTGCGATTTAGATCAGTAATTTATTTCACTAATTCATGATTGAAATAACGTTTAGTCTTTGACTAAACTAATTCCTAGGTTCTAATACATTCTTATACTCGCTTGTTTATACAAATAAATTCTTAGAAAAAAATTGTTTTCGAAATTACTTGAGTTGAAAGTTTCCTGCCCGCAAAAATATTTTGGGATGATCTCAAAACAATGATTCTATTAATGATTTTTTAACCGTTTGCTTAAACTTCATAAAATAATAAAAGATATGTCTTTAATTTCTATTGTATTACTTTTACATGATTTTCATGAGGGACAGGCGGTCCCTCTGAGAAAATCCTGGGCCCAACTCTGATTTCAGTCGAATTAGAGTTCGAAAAGTTCACTTCTTTTATATCTTCATTCAATTCTTGTATTTTAGTAATTAAAATACAAGAGGTCTTAAAAATTTTAGGTCTTAAAATTTTTGATTACTCACAGAAATTTTTCTTATTTTCGAACTGAAAACCTTCCCGATCTCTTGTTAAATTTACTTTTTATTTCATAGATGTGTGTGATAAAATTATATTTGTGTATATGGTTTGTTTAAATAAAAATACTTGCGTTACATTCAAGTAGCGTAAAATCTTATTTTACCAGGATACTTTTTCTTATTAATTTTTATTTTTCTGTTTTATTTTTTCAGGTAAGTAAAATATGAATCTCATCTCTGTTTCGTGTTCACATCGCTTGTAAGTAAACTTTAAATAGTGTGTACATATTTTAGTGTCGGGCTCGTATGATATTCGGAAAGTTTATACCTTATGTTTGTTCCTTTTTTATTAGGAGCCGGAAAGCAGTTCCATCTCTTCTACACGTAATAAGTGTTTCCATAACATTTTACATATGTGAGTAGTAGGCCAGGACGTGATTGTAATTATAATCTGACAACAAAATGGTAGCCGAGAGGTAGTATTGAGGGCTGATAGCGTTAATTATTGTGCTATTATAATTCTTGTCTGATTTGAAACTATTTACCTCCTTCAGGGAAGACTAGTGCTAATCCTCTACTAGTGGCCACACTACGACACCCGTGTATTTTAATTTTAAAATGATTTACGTTCAAGGAAGTAATTAAGTATTTCAGTTAATGCGTTTTTATGTGGTAAATATTTTTTCCTTGTATTTAATTAATCTATGTTTTTACAAACCAGAACTCCCAACAAATTAATTCTTAATAAACATAATTTTACTTTATTAGTTTTCATTGATTTTTAATTGTTAATTATCTTTTAACTTTTTTTAAGTAATTTTTTTATGTCCATGAAACAATATTTTTTTATATTTTTCTGTAAAAAATATTGTTGATTTTTTCTTTTATGGTAAAAAAAATTGTTGTTTATGTGTCTCCTGTTTATATAAGAATTATTTTTTGTTAGTAATCACTACATCTAAAGCAACTTTATTTATTCCGTTTTTTTAATAAATTTATTGATATTTTCTCATTTAGTATAATGGTGTTGTGTAATTATTGAAGAAAAATTTTAAGATTGTTATAATGAATTTAAAAAGATTCTACTAGGCTATATTACGAATCACACGCGCACGCGCACAAACAAACACACACACACACACAGCAATTTAAGTTGACTATTATTTATTTCAAATCTGATACGGATCTACTGATATATATACTGATTACGTATATTATTCGTGATAATTTATTACTCGTCAATCAGAATGCTCAATTGACGCGCGGAGGGTGGGGATGAATTGCTGAAGCGTTGGCTTCTTACTACTTACATCATGTCGCGGTATACCATCTCCTTTACTGGACTATTAGCAGTGCCAACATTACTTTAGACACCCCAAATATAATTACTGCGCATCTGTTATCATGTGTTTACGCTTTCTAGACCTTGACGAGTAATCAATCAGAATAGGCTATCAAATTTCATGAAACGATGAGTTATTAAATGATCCATATTTAATGAAAATTTTAATTCAGACTTTTTATGCACACGATTATAAATGTAATGGTATTATTATTGATTTATAATGGGCATTTTACGTATGGCTTTTAGCGACAATGGGATGAATTGTGTTGCTTTTATCAACTGTAGTAATTGTACCTTGTATATTGAAGCTCAACCAAATATCAACATAAATTTTTCGATGAATACTATAACACGATATGAAAAAATAATTGCATGCGTAAAATAGGTCTTAGTGATTGGATTCCAGTCGGTGTCTTACAATACGAAAATAAATGGTTTTACTTAAATGCATTCGGTTTCCTAGTTAGTCTCTGTTTTATCTTTATTTTTTCTTTCGTAATGAAGAAGTATATCTTTAAAAAAATTAGTAAATAATTTTTGTTGAAACTTATATTACATTAATTTTTGTATCTTAAAAATCAAGAAGTCTTATTTAATCTACGTTGTTAACTCTCATTAAATTTATTTTATTTACATTATGTACTGTGATTCATAAACGTAATTTAGGCCCAAATTTGAAGAGCTAGCCTTCAATAAAATGGAATCTATAAAAATCATCGGTTTACAACATCACAACATTTAAAACGTTTCAGTATTTCTTAAAAATCAGAAGGGAAAATACTGTCTCAAAATCTGAAGTATTTTAGGCAGATAGGAAATAAAAATAGCAGACCGTAAGATTATGAACAACAAAGACAAAAAAAAACTGTATTCTACGATCATTCTCTACCATCAGTAAGGAAGGAGAAATCCAAATTTAGAAACATTACAACAAAATACTTTAATGTTACGAGATATCTGTAAAATGTATAATTTTCGCTTTTTTAATCTTGAACAAGTAATATCAGTCAAAAAGTTATGATGAAATCACTTCGGATGAATTATAGTTAATTTTTCCGGTAAATATCCGTAGAACGGGCTGTCTAGGTTTTGTGACGTCACATTGAGAGCATGTGCCGCAAATTAAAGCAAAACATCTGGTGGAGGATAATCAATAGAATAGTAAGGAATGTACTTTACACCTATCGGACTTTGTAAAATTTTATTTATCTGTTTTTAGATTTTATATTTTTTTGTTGTTATTTTTAAGTTTCTTTAAATTTATCTTATTATTCCGACTGCGATTTTACTTGTAAGTTGTTTGTTATATTTTATTTGTATTATAGTTATAAATTTAGTTTTTTTTTTTTTTTTTTAATTTTAGTTTTAATCTAATTTTAGGTTGTTTTTTTGTTATAATATATTAAAAGATGATATTTTAGATGCGATATTACTTGTAAATTTTTGTTTTGTTTAATGTTTAGTGTAGTTTTAGTCATTTGTTTGTTTTTTCTTTTCTTATTGTTTATTTTGTTTTATTCCGAACTATGATAACCCGAAGCGTTTTTCGCCCCTTCAGAAAAAAAATAAATAAGGAATGTATTCCAGATAGTGGTTTGTTTTTATCATGTATAATTCCGCTCGATTGCATAAATCCTTTTGACGATAAGATCTCCTAGCGCAAATTTTTCTAAACAAACCTGACGCATTTTTGGATGTGCCGTAGTTTTTCTAGTTTACAAATTATCTAACTTTCAAAAAGATTGGATTACCAGTCATACGATCAGTTTAATTTCAGTTTTATAGGGAAATTTAGCCATTTTATCAGTAATGAATGATTCCACAATATTAAATTGTTTTTAACTGAAATCTGTACACTTGTTTGTAGCTTTACAGTTTTCATATGTAGTGCATTGATTATGAGATAGTGTATAAAAAATTATATTATATTTTTTGGGCGTATAATATCATTTAGGATATGAACTGAAGTTGGAGTTATTTTGAAAATGCGTTCTTCTACAATACAAGTAAATAAGAGATTAGTTTTGTTGATCATAACTTTTTAAGAAATAGAAAAAGAAAATAATAACAAACCGTTGTAAATGAACATGCTAAAAATGGCTATATAATATGCATACATGCAGTAGCCATTTAAAAAATTAATGACAATTATAACCAAATCTATTGTTACTCTTATACGAATAACAGATTACTTATATATTCATAGGTTTTAATTTTATTTCGGTTCGCGTGAAATAAATAAATAAGTGAATTCTCGTACTACGTGAGTGGCTACTATTAAAGGAATATAAATAATCTATAAAGCGTTGCAGAGTTCAGTCGACCAATGTTGATCGATGTGTACTCGTTTCTTGGAGTATTCAGAGTGTAATGGTAAATTCAAAGTTATTAAACATTTAATTCCTAGTAAGCAAATGTAATTGATAAATTAAAAATAATTTTTTTAAAAAATATCTTAAAAATCACATTAAAACGAACATTTTATTATTTTTTCTTTCGATTGTTTCAGAATTTTTATCTTTTTTTCTGAATGATTGAAACTCGTTATTTTTTCATTCAGTAACTCAGTAGTTGTCTTATGTTTCAAATTCATAATGTATGAAATATGTGTTGTGTTAGTTATATAACGTAATAAGATATGTGGTATGTATGCTTTTTTTAAATTATTATTTATATATTATAGAATAAATATTTTTTTTAAATTCATTAACCGAAGAATGTAGGACAATATTTCTATTGACCACATGTTTACCTCATAGAGGTCGTATTCTCGCATGAACATTGCTTAATAGTTTTTTGTTTGTTGTAAGCAATGTATATATACAAAAATAATGCAAGTTAGCACCAGTTTCGTTTTCTGTAGTAGATAAAAATTTAAATCGATATTTTATTTGGGGATTAAACTACTAGGGCCTTATAAGGTGTGACGTCCAAAACTTTGTTTATTTATTTATACCATATTAATGGCACTTCTAGAAAGTAACCGTCCTAAGAGTGACTCCCTACCTCGATCAGATACATAATGAGATAATATCTAAACTCAGGTTTGTCCCCTTTTTATTGAGGGTTCAGTTAATCAAAATAATTTAATCAATAATTATTTACTACCTCTTTATTGATAATAAAGAAAAATTTTCAAATTCTCAATAGTCCAAAAGAAAACAAAATAAGTAATTTGTTGCTTAGAGTTTTGCCCAATTTTCAATCCCTAAAGATAATCAGGATAATTTATGTTAGATTCTTATTAAGATCGTCATTAATGAATATGCTAAATTTCAGCTTTACAAGAATTTAGGCTGGAGAATTAGTGGTAAGCGAATGAGCGAGAGCTTTTACGTTTATATGTATAGGTATATTAGCCGTATTTTAATCTTAATAAACAATTTTTAACGTTATTATTATTGTGTAAAAAAAAAATTTAGCAGGAGCTTTCGGATTTTAAAATGATTAATAGTGATAAGTAGGGGATAAAAAAGATTTCCACCTTAAAGTTACCAAAAAACGTTTTTTAGATAAGTTTTAAGCTCTTATCCAAATAATAGTAGGAACTTTAAACGAATTCGATATTTCACTTAATAAGAAAGTTATAGCGATATTTTGTAAATATCGCTATATTTTGTATTAATATTTTGAAAAAAAATATATATATACATATTTTCCACTTTCCACTTTCTTTCTATATATATATATATATATATATATATATATATATATATATATATATATTTATTGTAAATTTTTGAACTGACGGTGATTTTCGGGTCTGGGGATGTGAAATGCGAAGATTTGTCGAAATTTTCCGGAAGTCGAATCATGGTACCCATTACTACCATTACATGGTAGCTTTCTTATGAAACCTACCTTATAGGATTGTTTTTGTTTTTTGTTAAACGTCGATTATTTCCCTTATTGTGAATATAAGAACTCCGTATACGAAAATGTTTACTGAAGTAATAAGATTTAAGGACCTAATAATAGTCGGTCTGCAGAATTTTGTAATAAAATGTAACTGCAAACAAAATTACACATATAATAATTTTTAACTCCTTTTTTTTTAAAGGAATCATTTCGTTTACGTTTTTCAAGATATATTTATTTATCTCCATCTTTAAATGAATGTTGTAGAAAGTTGTAAAGCCTTAAAAAAATTAATGAAGTTTTATTAAACTGCTTAAATTTATAATATAAAATAAAAAATAGTTCGCTACAAGTTTTTAATTTATTACATTATATCATTATATACCAGAGTTCTAATGAAATAGAATTTTTGTTGTCAGTGACGAATAAAGGTAGTAAACTTATTCTCGGCTATTTGATCGTATTACTATTTATGAGTATTATAAACTTGGGACATCGAATCGAACCATACTGCAGTCGAATTTATTTTTTCTTTCTTGTTTTTTGTTTTATTTTGAGTGATTCAATTATTGTAGTTAGTAATTCCAATTATAAGATAATATATACGATAGATCTTATGAGATAATTATAAGATAATCCAATTTCAAGCAATAAATTTTATGAATAAAATATTCCGTAAGACAAAAGAACCATTAATTTTTTTTTACTGCTGTATACAAAAGTATTTTTATACTTATGTATGTTATTATGTGTATATACTGAAATATTATTAGTAAAATCTGTTGATTACCATTTTATTCAGCATTTTGAACAGAAAGCACATGATTATCGTTAATTACTGAGAAAATAGTAAAAGTAATGTTCATTAGTGTTTGTTTAAATTTAGAAGTTCCTTAATCATATAATTTAAACATATTTGTTTGAAATTGTATGAGAGTATTTTACGTCCTTTACAGTTAAACAGCTATTGTATACTGACATTTTCCAATCGCCAATTTTTTATAATCCCTTTTACTTTGAAGTCAATCTTAATCTACTCTCGATTTTTCTTTTTGCGTATGTCTGAACTTTAGACCTTCATCTTCATGGCACAACACTGTTACTTGGAACCATATTTTGAGATATTTATTTGTATCTATACATTACCGTAACTAAATTCGTGTAGTTAAGAAATTTGTTGTTTATTCATTAAAAAAAATAATGATAATAAAAAATACAACAAAAAAAAACAGCTTTTTATTTTAATTATTTATTTATTATTAATAATAATAATAAAATTATGTTTATTAATATATTAATGACAGTTAATTTTACAGTTCTCTCACGATGCTAAAAAATACAATCTCAAACAAGGATAAATATATATATATTTTAATTTATTTAATAATTATATAAAAATTACAAAACGCTTATTCTTATAAATTTTGAGTAATTTATTAAAAAATTCATCATTCTTACAATGTCACTGACCAATTTTATTATTATAGTAGGCCTTAGAAGAATATTTTTTATAGCATATTTTCTATTAAATTTATTGTGAATTATCTCTTTCATTTAATATTGTCAATTGATTTAATAGATAATAAATAATGTAACAATGTTCAATGTAATATCAAGTAATAAGAAAACTATTAACTACTTCTTTAGAAGAACCTTTTTTTCAAGAACAACCAGCTTTACAAGAAGGAAGGAGTGTTGACACTTTCAGATATATTGACTCTTGTTTAAAAAATTGACAATTGGAACTGTATGGCGTAAATAAAATTTATATCGGTGATAAATTTAAATTTAATTAAAAGTTTAATGACAAACCGACATAAAAACAGATTTTGTGATTAATATAGCAGAAATTTCAAAATATTTAAACTCATTAAACCCATTTTAAGAAAGCCGAATTCATTGCCTATTATCGAAATTGATTATCGATAAATAGAAAATACATTAAATCGATAATAATCACTTCTTATTATCTGATCTTCTACCTTCACTTCCTCTATGTAACACGATTTCGTTCGGCAGCGTTAAGCGGAGTTTCTTTTGTTTAAGTATAACCCACTATCTACTTTTCGCCCTCAATTTATTTAATGTGTGATTTCTGTTAGAATTTAGTGACTTTTAAATCGTTTTGATAAAACCTTTCGTTTCGGTTTTTTTATACTAACTCAAAAATTTTACGGATGAGAGGTTTTGAAATCTTATTTTTGATCTTTACGAGTTTATAAATTAGAACCACATCAGAGGTAGGCTTGATAACAATAAAACACTGAAATGAAATTAATATGAGAAGAAATTAATTACAAAATTTATTGTATTCATAACATTTTTTTTTTTACTTATGTTACGTATTAAAATGTGGTTTAGTTCGCACAAATCACAGTTAACATTTCGCATACAACGGTTATGATAATGGCCTCCTGCGAACACTGACTATCCCGCTTAGTGATGAACAGCTGCTTGAAATTACTGATATTTTTAGCCAGTTCGCCAGTGTTACAGTGCATGGAGGTTATTTAAGACTTTTCATCATTGTACTATCACTCTTATTAATATCTGTAACAACCAAATATAGATGAAAGGATTGAAAAATCCCTTCTGCGAAGCAAATATAACTTGTTAGGTTTTTATCAGGGTTTGCGTATGAAAAGTTAATGAAGTTTCTTTTAGAACACAGAACTTAACATAGCATTATATCCACAAAATAACGTTATAAGTCAAAAATAGATTTAAAACATTAATAATTTTTGTTATTATCATTGTTGTTGTTGTTTTTAACATTTTTATGTCAAAGTGAAGGCTAATTTGTTGATGGGTAGCTAATTTATTAGTTTTAACAGTCATGCAATTTATGCTCTGTGTAAAGTAAGAAATAAAAACTGTTCATAACGATTTAGGTATGCAATTTTCATCAGGTTAGATGTGTAGTTCATTAAAGATTAAAATTATGTAATTATCGTAATTAAATGTCAGAATAATGATGAATCGTCAACTGAGTGTTTATTTTTATTTCAAGGTTGTATTATTAAATATTAAATTAATTAAGAAAAGAAATTACATTTTTTTTCTTAATTAATTTGTAATATCTGCATTTTTTTAAAAGTACTAACTAATAATCATTTTAAGTAATAACTTAAAATGATTATTAATTTCTTAAATTGTAAGGTAAGACGTGTGATGATAAAACAAATTATGTTAATGGCAGCTAATTGGTATTAACTGAGAAGTAACGTATCTTAGGATCATTTTGACCGGATAGGTTCTTAGCGCTTAACTCCCTCCGTTTATGCGATTATATTTTTATGATGTTTACTTTTGGATGACCAGACAAATTCTAATAAGTTGTGAAATTTTTTTTGTAAGTAAAATCTTTCACTTTAAAGCGGAATGATGTTGAAAATTGAAAGAAGGTTTAACGACATGTCGGAAATTGATATTCAAATCCCTTCATTTATTTTAGATTTTTGGAGAATTTCTTTCTGTCTGATCGTTATAAAATTCAAAGATCGTAGCACCATGTAAGATAAAATATATTGTAATTGAATTTGCTCTGAAATTTCAATTATTTAGGTGTAGTATAGAAGTTACGTATTATAATAAAAGATGGTTTTATCATATTTATTTAATGTGATGCGTGCGAGGTTTGATACTCAGTAAACTGTATAGTGAATGAGATGATTGTTGTAGAAACATTTCACAGTATGGTATTAAAGCCCAAATTAATGAAATTTTATTTTTTCCATAAATTAGTGTTAGTTTCAGTTCTGAAAAAGTTTTGATTTCCGTAGCCGGTTACGAAGAGAATACTTCTCTTTGTTTACACATAAATAGATCTTTTTAATGAAATCATAATTCCATTTTGCATTGAAATCTCAAACCCCGTTCAAAATTGGGTTACTATATTTCCATCATTTTAAAAAACCAAAGTTATTGCGCCGAGTAGTTTTGAACTTCTATACCAAAACATTTGTTCTTTTTTCCGAAAATCTGTTTTCATTTAGTAGAATGAAATGTAAATAATTTAAAATTAAATTTGTTACTGGAATTTCATCCTTAGTTACTGTATGAAATACTTGATGACTATTGGTCCACGGTTGGTGCACCTGAAGTCGTTCGCCAAGGCTAAAACTATTTTGTTAAAGAACTGGCTTTTACGTCACTGTATAACCTGCGTCAGTTAGCTAACCTCTTTCCAGTTTACCTTGTTTCACGTTTTGTAATTTTTTTGTTCTATTTGATATATTAAGATAATGCAAAAAATAACTTTAATAAAGTTTATTAGAGTTTAATTTTAATTTGAAAAATAATTTAATAACATGTTTTAGTGTTATTTAAATAACACGTGTTTTCTGAAGTAGTGGGTTAATTAATTTATATATATATATATATATATATATATATATATATATATATATATATATATATATGTGTGTGTGTGTGTGTGTGTGTGTGTGTGTGTGTGTGTGTGTGTGTGTGTGTGTGTGTGTGTGTGTGTGTGTGTGTGTGTGTGTGTGTGTGTGTGTGTGTGTGTGTGTGTGTGTGTGTGAATATCTAATTTGGATACATTATATAATATTGAAGGAAGTATATTTTTGCATAAAAGGTTGAATTTATATATTTTTTTGGTACGCCTTTATGTTTAATTAAATAAAAAAACACGTCAAGAAGTGGATTAGCATAAATCCATCGCAATTTGCATATGTATGTAGTTAATCATTAAGCTAATACCGTTAAAAAAGTCAACTAATTTTATTGCATGTTTACTTTTTTGAAAATTTTGCATCCATATGTATTTCTAAATACTCTACTTTTGAGAAAGAAAATTTCCTTGCAGAGAATCAGTGATGTTTCTTTACAGTGTTTCTCGTCATTTTATGGTTTCTAAGTATTATTTTTGATAGCATTATTAATTAGATGACCGACTTTTATCTTCTGATCCTATTGAATGATGTTTTTCTAATTATGAGCCTACGAAGTTATAGACTAGAAATTATCTACTCGAGCATTAATGTAATATCTTCTTAAGATTTCGATCATTTACTTATTCTAACATATTAATTACAATCTCGATAAATACAAAACATAAAACGTGACGTTAAAATCATGTAGGTTCACTATGTAAACCCACCGGGTTGGTTTAGTGGTGAACGCGTCTTCCCAAATCAGCTGATTTGGGAAGACGAAGGATTTGAAGGTGGAAGTCGAGAGTTCCAGCGTTCAAGTCCTAGTAAAGCCAGCTATTTTTACATGGATTTGAATACTAGATCGTGGATACCGGTGTTCTTTGGTGGTTGGGTTTAAATTAACCACACATCTCAGGTATGGTCGAACTGAGAATGTACAAGACTACACTTCATTTACACTCATACATATCATCCTCATTGATCCTCTGAAGTATTATCTAAACGGTAGTTACCGGAGGCTAAACAGGAAAAAAAAAGGTTCACTATGTAATTCTACATCCTAAAACTTAGTAATTCCTTTATAACCATTATTGTTTAGAGAATTCCACTGTCAGCCGATACGGTTTTCTATCGTAATTCATGGTAAATATTTTATTTTATCTGCCTATAAATGTAATGAAACGATTATAATTATAGCCATGATTTTGACTGCATGAACCGGTTATTGGAAAAATATCAAATTATTAAAAAAAATGTGAACTTGGTATTTCAAAATTTAATGAAGATTGTTAGGTATTAATTCGTTTATTGAAATGAAACTTAAAGAGAGTGATAAAACAATTGTTTTTAAATAAGAAAGCGCTGCGTCGTTCAGCAAATTTAATTATTGGGGAAATAAGCATACAACTTTTATTAAAATTAATGGAACGGTGAGAATATTTCGTTATTGACAGAATTCAATTGAATATGGATGACGTCATTAACGGCTGTATCACTGGAAAATTGCTATGGTATTTTAATAAAAAATATCTCTATTTGGGTATTTGACAATAAGAATAATTGACTTGCGATGTCATTAGAAAAATGCTTTAGAATGAATTAAAAAATGCTTCAGTTGAAAAAAGGTAGACTTAATTCTGCCCTTTCAGACACATTTCCTACTAAAAATGTTTTTATTATTTTAATAAATATTTGCTATGATATATGTTAATTCTGTTCTTTATTTTTTGTTGAGGTTACTTTATTATTTTGGAACAAAATATAAAGATAAAGAAAGACTGGTAATTAATACGTAGACCTGGATTATATTTTAAAGGTAGTTTTGCTCAAATCAAGATGATAACGTCAATTTTTTTGAAGTAAGGTACTTTTCACTAAGAACTCAAACTAATTTAAGTTTTAACAGTCGTTGGAATCAGTCATCTACAAGAAACAGAATTTTTTATCGCAAAATACGAGACGTTTAATAAAAATACATTTTTTTTTTTAATAGAACTGTTATAATTTGTTTTCGTTAATAAGTAAATGTAATTTTTACATGCTTTATTTTAACTCGCAATGCTTTTTCAATCCTTGTTTTCATGTTTGTCCTCAGATCTTGCATCCTTAATGTAACATACTTTCTGACATTGCCGATTGATGAAATTTTGCACTGTTACTAAGGTGGGGTGACAATACAATTACTTTTAAAATGCGGGTGACAAATTCCATCATTACTTTTACAAACATCTCTCCGTACGGGGGTAAATTAAAGGTGGAAATAAGTGGTGCGGGTGTAAAAAATTGCAAAATCTGCAAAAAGGCTATGCGGGGTTTTAAATCCAAATTAACCACTAATTAGTCATGCTATGTATGATGATAATTTTTTTTTTTTAATGTATGGCTAAAAAGTATAAAGCAAGTTTTTTAAAATTTGTGTAATATTATTACATTGTCAATTACTCATAAATAATACCGTTTAGTAAGGGAATGTTTTTCATATCAAAGAGATTAAAAAAGATGGATGGAACGCAAAGAGGAATATTTTAATAAACAACGTTTTTATTTGAATATATAACAAATTTTAATATTCAAATAAATTTATAAAAAGTATATTAAAAAAAATGTGTTTTAATTCATGGAAAGATAAACAGCTACAGAATATTCAATTCATATACAACAAAACAGTTCACATAGCAATAATAATTTAATATTACGTTTATATAACGTAATTTTATATAATTAATTTATTCAGTCTTATTTGAATGAATAAGAAATAAACCTTTTCATTTTAGATATGCAATAATTTTTTTTAACGAAAATGTAAAAGACAAGTTGATAAAAATTTGTATACTATCAATAGAGCTCTGGTTAATTAGACCGCATTCAAACTTCACTCGGGTTAAATGGAAAATTGAAAAATCGTTTAAATTCATTTTTGGTTTTTAATAGATCTTAGAAAATAAATTAGTCTATTTTGTTATTAAACTGCAGACAAAATAAAATAAAGACATATAAAAAAAACTTTTGTAATCTTTTCTTTATTCTTAACCTAAATAAATTTTCTTAGAGAAATACATACGAAACTTTAGAATTTTGTTTCGTGATGCGGGCCGTGGTTATTTACAAAATAAATATAGTAATAGTATAATCTTTATTTTTGGTTACCTGTTATTTATTAGGTCTCTATGTTTCTGTACTATTTATTTAATCCATGGTTTGAAATTAATTAGTTATGACAGCGAAAAAAAGAAAGCGCGCTGTTATTTCAGTTGACAAAAATTTTTAACTTTTAGACGGATAGGTAACGTTGAGATTTTAAAAAGTAACAGATATAGGGATTTGATTATGAAATCAAAAAAAATAATTAATTCTTTATCCGATAAAGACTTACCCTCTATTGAAATCTAATGGAAAAAATTATATCGGCGGTTGAATGTGAACAATTAACACGTTTCCTTTGATTCGACCATTAAAGACAAGAAAAGTTTCACTTTCGCGACCGATTTTGCAAGGCAAAGCCAAGCTCGCTTTATTAACGGCAACTCTAGCCCGTCATTCGCTTATGTGAGATATAACACCAAAGGAAGGAAATAAAAATAAATAATTGTCAATACTATTTATTATATTACGTCCTATTTTTCAAATTTGTGTATTTATTTTTGTGTTCAATTATGTGTTTGTGTTTTATTGAATTACTTTTTGTTTGGTAATTTCAAGACAGTTTATTTCACATACCAATTTAACGCGAAAGGAATTTTAAGTTCATTTTAAAAGAATACAGATTCGGGAAAGGATTAGCCCACATTATTCTAGTTAAATGAATATTTTGTTAAAAAATATAACATATTTTTAATATATTTTATATTTAGTTAATATATTTTATTAACTTAAAGTAAAAAAAAATATTATACTTCACAATAATTAGAAATGCGTATAGCTTTTTTCAACCTAAATTTTAGAGTGGAATTTACAACTTTCAAGTCGATGCATGATTGTCGATTCTAAATAGAAATTTTACTACTTAGAAAAAAAATTTAGAAACGTAACGAAATATTTTATAATTTTTGATTACTTACACTAAATTTATATCAAATATCGTAAACGACTAAAGAATAATGTATATTTTGAAGGTTTCTTATTTCCATTTTTAGGAATTTGCAGAAAAACATAATCTTCTGTTCTCTTCGATTCATGATGCATTTATAATTTATAATGTTATTTTAAAGATAAAAATTACTACACGTAACAATTATATCATCCATAAGTGAAATAATTTCAGGAGCTTAGTGAGGTCATTTACAAATTTTTAGCATAATCTATTCTCTCTACACATACTTGTTTCTGTTTCCTAATCAATAACGTCTACTTTTAAGCAATAAACTTGTTTATTTTGTAACTATAATATTTCTGGCATTGACACACAGACAGAGAGAGAATCATAGATATACAATGTGTATATTACATGATTGAATGTATGTGTTTTATATATTACGCATACACACACATACATATATTTTACACTCACACACACACGCGCGCGCGCGCGCGCGCGCGCGTATATATATATATATTAGCAAAGAGAAAGATAAAAAGAGTTAGCAAGCGAGAAGGAAGAGAGAAGTGTGCGTAGATCGTATTTGTGTCAATAAGTACTTGTCCAGTTATTCTTGAGACGACTTGAATTCCTTTAAAGTCAGATATAATTCCTTAACAATATTTTTAATTACTTTGTCTAGATTACAACATTTTTAACTGTTAGGACCTTCCATGATTGGATCCGATTTCCATGTCTGTATCATCTTTCTATTGCAAGCGATGTTACAACTCGTACCATTACGGCTAAATGATTAAAAATGGTAAAGGATGATGAAATGGCCTCGTTTATTCGTATCAAATATCACTAAGAAAGAAACAAGTATAACTGTAGTGCTAAACAAGAAGAAAATTAACTAAAAACGAATTGTTAGATTACATAAATATCTTTAATTTCTTAAAATTATTTAATAGTTTAATTAATCGGACCGTAATGCTGTATTAAATGCTTATTTAATTTGCTTTACATTAAGCCTACTGAGCACGCGATGTGTAATCAGTACGATAACTTCATCTACGCTTTTCACTTCAACGAATTTGATTACTACAAACGACCTGATGAATTTCAATGCCCATTTTGCGAGTGCTGTTTATGCCTTGAAAGGAAATGATGTTTTTTTTGGATGGTTGAGAAAAGTTGTGTGTGAGTCAGGCTTAACAACAAGGCTGCTTAAATCTGATTATTATGCGTTTTCTCGCTCCCACGTTTTAATAAAAATGGGTAAAACAAAACCGAAAAATAATTACATTTTCTCTATAAATATTTTTCTAACTTAAACGGATATCTAGAATAATTTGTAGACAAACAATGAACTTAAAATAAGTTTACTTTCGCTTGTGTGGAAAATCTATAGTTAAAAAAAATAATAATTACACTCGTATTGCTTAATTATATAGGCTACGCTAAATATTGTACAATATTGTTTAGAACTATGTAAACTAGTAGTTTTGATAATTACTAAAATATAGTTTATAGTTTTTATTAAATCTCTACTAAGATATTTAATAGAAACTATGTGATCACACGCACGCGCACAAACAGAGAGAGATAATGCAATCTATATAGCTATTTATTATTTGATAATAAGATGGTAAAGTAATCAATAATTTTACTTTAAACACTCATAATAATGTCTTTAATATTTTAATGAATAATTTATGAAATTATCAGAAAGAATAGATTTCGATAAATGATGAAGAAAAAATAGTTCTAATTTCGTAGTAAAATAGTATAACATTGCTGGTGCCAGTGAAAATAATATTTATCAGTAATAATACGAATACCTTATAATAATGTAAACTTAAATTAGTAATACTTTTTAAGTATTACTTAAAATGAAGCTGCAGCATAATTTTTTTCCAAGGCTCTGTTTGATGAGATTAAAAATATTTTATATATTTATTTCATTTTGAATTATTATATACTGGTATATTAAAAAGAAATCTGTTATTTCGGAACATTTTTTGTGTCGTGTATGCTACTCAGTGTATTCAGTATAATTTTTAACAGTAGCTCTAAGCTTACCATGATTAACTGATATAATTAAGATTATTATTAACGCTTTTGTGAATGAAAACGGAAATGTGTCAATTAACTTTTTTTTAATGTACTCGTATTTCGTGATGATATAGAAGCCAAAAGCGTTAGTATTCTATATGAAATTCGTTGATAAGCAGTTGGCTTTTATTACTACTAATATATGTTTTACATAAAATTATTAAGTATGGAAGTGAATTCACGTTATTCAGGAGGTAATCAAATCCCGGAATTGAAGTAAACATTTTAATAATTTCAAGGATAAACTGGTTTTTAATAAGCAGATTGTTGATTAACTTGTTTAAAAAACCAGCCCTTATTGATTTAAGTAATATTGTTATTATTTTGTCTTTATTTTTATGTATAAAATGTTTAGATTAAAACTTTATTCCATTTACGTGTATAAAAGTATTCATTTTTTTTTTAAGTTTTCTAAAATTGCCATTCCTTCCAGATTTATCGTAGTCGATTTACCATAAAAGCCGAAAATGAAAAGGTCAAGGCATAAATTTTTAGCATTTTCTTTAATTTAATTCTTTAATTTACAAACTACGTAAAATACAATACAAAAGGTAGACAGAAAAAAAATTGAAGATTGTATAAAAAAAAGTAGACGTAGAAAAACTTTACCACTTCTAAATCCCTACAAGCAGTCCAAATTCTTTGGCTTTCAAGTATGAAACAAAACGCGCGCGCGCGCGCACAGACACACACATACAGATTATCGAACAAACTGGACTGGTTTGAAAAACATTTTTTTTAGAAAAATTCTCGTAAAATAAATTCTATCATTAAGCATAATTTAAAATAATTTGCTAGAAATAAAAAAAATTACAAGGTTACAATTACTGATTATCATTGTTCCCTTCCTTCATTATTTTTTCTATTTTTACTTTTTTTTTTTTAATATTCTATTATGAGATTAAAGGAATATAAATAATTACCTGTAATAGACGTAAATCAACAGAATTACAACAAATAAAAGTATTATCATATACCCTTACTACAGGTGAAATATTATTTTAGTATTACATTCGCATATATATATATATATATATATATATATATAGAATTGAAAAACTGGAACAACGCGTTTTCAAGTATAAAACATGCATTTGCGTGCGTGTGTGTACTAGGTTTTGTAATTATAAGTTAAAAGTTGTTTTGTTAAAGTAAATAAACCTAAAAAAAGAAAAAAATCCTTTGTGTATGAATTACTAACGTAATCGCGTTATTAATTTATATCTTTTCAATCAAGTTTCTGACAACTGCTTATTAGAAATGTTAGACGAAATGATAATCGGGTTTTACTTAAACTAGAAAATAAAAAAAAAATTCTCGGGTGGTAACCTTTTCTAGTTCATTTCAATAACCGTTTAGCGTAGCCCTTTTACTTTCTCGTCTAGCGCAACAGAAAAGCTAAAAAGCTGAAGAAGGGAAAGTATTGTAATCGGTCAAATTTGGGCATATGGGGTTTTCACCGGCGTTTTGACACGTAAGAAATCCAATAAACCGGATGGAAATTTTCCGGATGTTCGTATGTACGTGTGTGTTTGGTGTCTCACATCTCCTATCTCCAGAACTACTGGACCGATTTTTACCAAACTTGGTCAGATTACTTCTGTATATAGGGCATAGATGTCATTAAAAATTCAACTTAAAAGGTCAAGGTGGTGAGGTTGTAGAGCAAGGTTACCCTCAGCATCTCGACATTTCGCCTATTTAAAAAATAATATTTGCAACAAAATTTTTTTCAAAATCGCACCTTCACCCCAAAAAAAATTGCTGTAAAGTAGTGACTAAGTTGGTATACTGTGTCAATAGTACCTCCTATCACCACAGAAGCGCTAATGTAGCACTGACGTACAGCGTAAATTAAGTTGTGCGTGTATATGTGTGTAACCCACCGGGTTGGTCTAGTGGTTAACGCGTCTTCCCAAATCAGCTGATTTGGAAGTCGAGAGTTACAGCGTTCAAGTCCTAGTAAAGCCAGATATTTTTACATGGATTTGAATACTAGATCGTGGATACCGGTGTTCTTTGGTGGTTGGGTTTCAATTAACCACACATCTCAGGAATGGTCGAACTGAGAATGTACAAGACTACACTTCATTTACACTCATACATATCATCCTCATTCATCCTCTGAAGAATTATCTAAACGGTAGTTACCGGAGGCTAAACAGGAAAAAAAAAAGAAGTATATGTGTGTAAGCCACGCATTAGAAAAAAGACGCGTTACGGCAAAGTCCTACAACTGTATTCTCAGCTTTTTTTTATATTTATTATGAACCTTTGAGCTTACTGAACAGTTAAGGTATTACCATTTTATATCATATTATAAGTAATTAATTTGAGCTGTTTATTTATTATAAACGTTTAACCGACCGCATTCTGCTTTGATTGAATTTATTCAAGAATAACTTATGTCTTAATGATACGAATACTTTAAAATGTATCAAAAGCTAATAGACTTGTATTTAAATAAAACATTATGCGTTATCCATACGTGCTTGTTTGTATATTTTTACCATTTTCTATAACAAAAATCTTTCCTGACAGTAATTTTTTTTTAATTGGATCTGTATCAGGTATTTAGAAAGATTAGTTAACGTTCTTGGAAAAACCCGAAAAATTGAGTTTTGATTTTCGTACGGCTGAAAAAAATTGATGTAAAATTTACAATTGTTTTCTGTAAATGTTAGATGCCTAAGATATAAATAATACTTCGTAACATTCGGTGGCCATAAAAAATGTCGACTGCTGTATTAACTTACCGGCATGGTACTAATCCTGATAAACAATTTGCTCGAATGTTTTCTTGGCAGCTTTATTTTAAGATCAGCAGGATTTCGGAAAAATCTAGAAACGAATTTTTTATTTACTGTTAGTTGAACATTATTCTGATTTGCACCATTATCTTGAAAGCTGCCAATATATAACTACAATAACTAATTCATAAGAACCGTGAGCTATTTTCGGAAAGATAGGCTATTTTCTACATGAAATATTAATATTTGTAACCGTTTTTGTCTCCACAAATGGAAATTAATTAACTTAGCGTTTGCGGATTTAAAATTTTTATATATCACTATGCCAATTTTCACCTTTAAAACAAGCGAACTTTTCTGCAAATGATCTTTTTTAAAAATGATTTTGCATGGTATCCTTAATATAGTTGTATTCTATATTATTTCATTTAAAAATGCAACGACAAAATATAAATCAGTTCGGGAAATAGAGAATTCCAGTTTAACAAACTGAAATTATTATTTCGTTATATAGAAAAAAATATGATTACTTTTGTCCTAATAGATTTCATATGCTGTTCTACGATGTTTATGGATAAAACTTACCTGAAACTTTGCAATCGAAATGTCAACCTGTTTTCATGTGAGGCATTTATTTGTCATAGTGAATATAATATGAGTGAGAATGTGCCTGAAAATATCTAATTTTTTCGATGTATATGTAGTCAAACAGTTAGTAAATAGTAGCAGTAGTAAATAAATTGTAGTTAATATTGATATTATACTACTAAATGTTCAAATATTTAACAGTGATTAATGATTATAACATTAAGTAAATGCAGTAGGTATCGTAGCTTATAACAGTGTGAACGGCAGGGAGTCATTTCAGACAATAAGTAAAACTGTATACATTCAGAGCGAATAGCGTATACTGATAACTATTTCTTATTTATTTTAACTGAAATATCATTTAAAGTTTGCTGCAGATACTGTACCTCCCTCAAAACGCAATACTTTAAGGTACTTATAATATTTATTCATAAATTTATCTTGTTCTGTTTATCTACTCGAAACTTTTTGTAATATTAATCTCATTTCGTTCTGTAGGGGTCAGGGACAGAAGATGAAAAGCACCATTTACCTTTGTAAATGTTGGTTTCGTCTATAAGTTTTTGTTTACAACAAAATATTTTCAATTTATTCATTAAAACAGAAAAAAAATTATTGAATACATTAAGTTAAAAAAACTCCCTACTCTTTCACTTTTTCTGAAAATGATTTTCATTATTTAAAAAAAGGGCAAAAGAACGATTTTTACGCTCTTTATGCAACTCCCAAAAGTTAATCAGAGTTAAAATTCACGAATATAGCCTAAAATATATGTTAAAATCTTCCTCCCTTATGAAATTTCTTGTAGTTTTGTCCCTCTTTCGGTGATAGTAGGCCTTAAAGAAAGTTACGGTCTTCATCCCCTGTATATGAATGTCAAATTAAGAAAAATATTGTTCAAAAATTAAAATATGTAGTCATCGATTGAAGAATTACAATTATATTTATCGAGAAAAAAGAAAATACAACTTTGATATTTTTATATTGATTGAGCTTTTTTTAATAAGTGTTGATGAGAATAAAGTATATACTATAACAATTCAAACAAGACGTAAAGTAATTTTAAAATAGATTAGTGCATATTTATAAACAATTAATAATATTTTTATAATTAGGCAGTGGTATATCTGATACGGAAGAAATTTCTGTTCCTTGCAATGTAGCAGGCAGTTCATTGATAGTTTTTAAATTAGTTTCTTTTTCCTTAACCTTTTCTCTTTCTTTTATATTCATTTCCTTTTCAGTATTTTTCAAATTTATAAATAGTCAGGTTTTTTAAAATAATCGCTGTTTACTAGCGAGGGAAAATCGTTTAAATTCAATACCTAGAAACAGAGAAACCAAATGTTTTAAAAGACCAAAGTAAAGTACGAAACAACGTTAAATTTAGTGAAGGAAAACAGAACATGCCATATTTTAACATTTATTTATTTTTGTCAAATTTATATTTCCTGAAATTATTTTATTGATATTTCAGAGCCTTAAAATCGTATAGATCGCCAAAATGGGCACTAAAAGGTTTTTTCCGTTCCTAAAAAAATAGATACCACACTTTTTTAACAAATAAACTACGAAATGGAGAAAAGAGAAGGCTTTAATTATGAACAGATACCATTCTCTACAATAATCTTTTGGAAAATTATTACGATTTAGGTCGGGTATTTTTTTTACATCCAGATTACATTTTTTCGCGAACAACGTCGTCATAATTTATCAGTTCAACCAAAGTCTTCTACAGTCATCAGTGATATTAATAATCAGAAAATTATATATTTTCCTTGGCCAGTTATTGATTCCAGTATAAATAACTAGAAAATGTAATAATGATCATGGTAGTAATAATTAAATATAACCTTTTTTATTACCTTTTTTGAGTAATACAGATAGAACCTTTTTTGATGGAAAAAAATAATAATAAAATAAAATAAAAAATAAAATACTATTTATTTATTTGTTTTTGCTAATTTAACTACTTTAATAATAAATTAAATACTTGTATGAAAAAAAAAAAGTTGTATTTTGGGGGATTTGGAATTCTTTAAATGGAAGTAGATGAATCGAGAAAGTTGTCGGTTTCCTGTTTGTATTTGGTAACCTCCGCTTACGTACAGGTTTATTACGTCATCACTATATCAAAGTTAAATCGCTTTACAGTATAGTAAATATAAAATTTCTGTCTTATAAACTGACAGTAAAAATGTCTTTAGAGCGATGATATGGCGTAGTACATTTTAGTTTTCTGTAGATTTTACTTCAGTTTATACTTTCTAGATTTGAGGGAATCTTTTATTTTATTTTCTTTTTCTGTAAAGGATTATGATTGGAATACTTACAATTAATATCCGAGAAATATTTTCAATAATTTTAATCTATTTTTTTTATTTTTACACTATCGAAACAATATTGATGTAAAAAAACAAAATAGTTATTTAAATATGAAATAATTTTAATTTAAAAACGTGTTTAATCAGTTTGCTGACAAATTACGTATACACAATTTGAAAAAATGAAAAGTACGTGAAATTTTATTTCATTTATAACTTTTGATATTTTATCATATTTTTTTTATTGTAATTATTGAATATTATTTATTATAACTTTTTTTTTTACAATCATAGGTAAAAAAAATTATTAATAAATAAATATATTTCAATAAAAAAAAAGTGTAAATGCTTCCTCCTTGTAAGATCCAAATATTTCGTTAATTAAAATTTAATTTGGCTATAACTCTGGAACCGATGAAAATAAGTACCACTTATGATATACTGTTAAAAGCTCTCAATGAGGGCTTATTACCGCAGTTAAGAAAAATTTAAAAATCCAAATTTTTGGGATTCAAGGTTTTTTGGACACTTTTGGTTCAGTCGGATGCAATTAAAAGGGGAGGTGCACAATTAGATATTACAACAGTCCTAAATCCAAAATTTCAATATCTTAACGGTTAATCGTTTTTGAGTTATACGAGAAACATACGTACGTACAGACATCGCGCCGAAACTGCTCAAAATGAATTCAGGGATGGTCAAGATGGATATTTCCCTTGAAATCTGGAAACCGAAATTTTTCCCGATCACAATACTTTCTTTACTTCGTACAAGGAAGTAAAAAAAGTAATTAATAAATACGTACTTCCACTCCTGAGTAGGAGTTTTAACCCGGTCTTTTACTAAAGAAAGAGATAAATCAAATTATTGCTTATGCTGTTTGTTCCAGTCATTTTTGGGCTGTGAAGGCTTTGTTTGTTCCATTTCGGAAATAACTTCATTCCGGAAGTTATCACATTTTGTCAATTTGGCTAAAATTATTCGGCTCTTAAAAGTAAAAGTAAAAGTAGAAAAAAATATGTTTAGCTCGATGGAAAAAAAATCTCACTTCTTTTATGACAATTACCAGAAAACAAAACAAAAAATGATTCAAAAGTTTTGTAACTAATTGAGAGTATTTATTTTAATTCATTTTAATAAAAAATAGATATTTTGCAATAGAAGTTCAACTCTTATAACTGAGCAGAAACATTAAATAGTTTCAAGAATAATTTGTAATTGATGTATAATTTCAGAAATTATACATCAATTAAAAGAAATTATTACACAATTAATTATTACAGCAATTAAAAGATGAAATAATGGTGCTTTCGGAAAACTTTAACCTACAAATTTTTGCTAAAATCTGTTTCTGCTACTCTAATCTATATTACATTATTTGAAGCGGTATACTGTTGTATTAACCATAAAATTTCAGAAGGAATATCTCTAATTAATTTATCAATCTCCCATGATTACTAGCTCCCGACAGAAATTGAAAGAATCTGTAAATTAATAATGTAAACACTCCGGAGACAAATAATAATAAACTGCAATTTTCAGCGAAATCGAGTCAGTAGTTTTTGAGTTATTAGGACTCACACAAACGAAGATTGTCTTTTATTTATATAGATTTCATTATACGACTTAGATAACGATCTACATCGTCTATCACTCAGTTATCTCATTAAACTAAGTTAATCGGTAAATAATGCCAATGCTTTTAAAACTTAAACGACTGGATTATATATTTAATTTTTAAAAAAATGATTGCTGTATAATATCAGAATATTCTCCGGCGGCATCAGAACTGACCATGACATTTCGTAAAGGATTTTCAAATTATACAAGCTTACCACAACTAAGATTTCTACAGTCCGTTTATAATACGGCATTTTGTTGCTGGTGTTTTCCGTACAGTAATAACCCAGACGCTTGTTCGCCCATTAAAATATTTTAGAAATTCTCACATTATGCTCTTAAGTCCAACTTGAAAATTCAATGATTGATTTCACCAGAGATATTACGTCAAAATTGAACATCAGTGACCAAAATGGGGGGTCGGTAACTCAGGAACTAAATTCCAAATAATAGTATCTTTATTTAAAGTTTGAGCCTGGATTCTGTTAAATCACAAAATAACTATTCTCTTCTTCACTCCTTTTTCAACGAATGAGATTCATTTCAAACCATTTTTCAGGCGTTTATTGCATTAAAAGTACAATACCGTTTGATTAAAATCAATATGTGGCGGAAGAGTGAATGAATTGACGATTAAGTGGCGGGGATATTTCTATAAAAACCTCCGATTTCTACCTCTTTATCATTGCATTTTAATTTACATAGCTAGATTTATAAACGCGTTGGTGACGAAAAATGGTTTTGCATTTGCTTCCGTATTACAATTGATAAGAAATTTTTGATATTGTAGTATATATTTATTCAGAAAGAGTTCACGAATATTATGAAATAATATAAGTGATAAGTGTGATAAGAAAGAGTCCACATGAAAGAGTCCACTTATCATGTGGAGCACAATCCACATGAATAAGTGCTTTTCACAATTTAAACCTTGAATAAGAAGAAAAAATTTAAACAAATATATTATTAAAATGTCTATTTAAATGACCTAAAGTACTTTTTAAAATAAAAATTAATGTGGACAACACATGACTTCCTTGTACGCCTATTAAATTATATTTACACATTATTTTAAAATGAAAAGTACGTAAAATTTTATTTTATTAAAAATTTCCGATATTTTTCTTTTTTTTGTTATTAAATTATTATTTATCGTAATTTTTTTTTACATTGAGATGTTAATAATTAATAATAAATCCATATATTTAAATTAAAAAAAGAAAAGTTAAAAAAAGAAGGTGAAGTCTGAAATATTAAAATTAAAATATTAAAAATATAAGATCCATTAATTAAAGTTTTATTTGGCTACAACTCTGGAACCGATGAAACTAAGTACGACTATATATCGTTGAAAAGATCTCAAAGAGAGCTTATTACTGCAGTTAAGAAAAAGTTAAAAATTCAAATATTTTTTGATTTTGGGTTTTTATGAACAGTTTTGGTTCAGTCGATTGTAATCAAAAGGGGATTTGTATAAATTGATGTTACAACAGTCTAAATCCAAAATTTCAACATCCTTCGGCTAATCGTTTTTGAGCTATGCGAGATACATATGTACGTACGTACAGACGTCACGCCGAAACTAGTCAAATGGATTCAGGGATGGTCAAAATGAATATTTCCTTTGAAATCTGGAAATTTTTCGCGATCACAAAATTCCTTGACTTCGTAATGAAAATGGCTAATCTATCATTTAATAATGCCAAAAAAATAAAATTGTTTCATTATAAAATATTGTGTCATTCCAGAAGATCTTCTACTTCCTGTTAGCCTTAACTCCATTATCTAAATTTTTGTTTAAGATGTATAACAAATATGGTAACTTTTATTTTTGCAACGTGTATCGGGTTAAAATATAGAGTAGTTATTAAAATATTTAGTGGAAGAGAACTTCGTGTAGTATGCTTGATTTTAAGATAGAAAGGGAAAACAGTGTAGACTATATTCATAGATCGCATATTTGTGGTAAATAATATACCACAAATTATTGTTGTTTCACGATTTTAATGTAAAAAATTTTAGCAACTTTTAATTTAAAAATTTACTAAATTTTTAAGGTATATTTAATCAATACAAGTAAATAGATTTTAAAAATTATTTCATTTAGAGAATTAGTGTATGAAATGCCACAACATGATAAAAAGAGTGAGAGTCTAATTATAACTTGTTATCAATTAAAATAGTTAATAAGAAATAAGCAATATAAAAGAGATTTTAAACTATTTTAGTAATTCCTAAAATAAAATTCTTCGTGTTATAGACGATCTTAAATATGAATCGCCATCAAAAACAAAGAAAAATAATGGCGAAGGTCTCCTGATAGATAAAGTGAAAAAGTGGAGGAGTATGTGGTTTCACAGTTTATATCATCGATGAACTGAATATACTGGTGCATATCATCATGCAAAATCTAATAAAATTCGAGTGTTGTCTAGACTTATTAATTACAATCAGTACACCACAGGGTCCAGATATATTGTGAACATCATTACTCATAAAGAAAGCAACTCTACTCGTTCCTCCTCCTCGGAAGATGCTTTAACATCAGCATCTGTGAAACTGGTATTGATTACTTTATCAGTAATACCAGTTATATCCGTTATGAATTGGTCCATTATGATCAATTATGTACCGTACAGTACAGTATTATTAATAAGAAATTCATAAGTAATTAACGATTACTGTATCAGCAATTTACCAATTTCTGCAACATAGAGCGTAATGAATACACTGCCGATATTTATAGAGGATCCAAAAATTATTTATTAAACTAATGTATAAAATACATATAATGTATAAAATTTATTTAAAGTAATTTTAAAATAAACCCAAAATTTTGACTTTAAAAAAATTGCCGATGGAATGTTCCATAAATAATTTTTAAATAAATTTAATTGCTTTGCTTGAAATAATAGTAAATAATTTAGTAAAAAAAAATTAGTTTCGGTATATAATAATCAAGATTAAACGAAATTAACATTACAATTTTCTATTTATAGATTTTGCATAAGTTATTAAAAAAAAAACCTTTGCTCTACTTACCTAAACATTTTACATTTTTTACCTACATTTGGTTTATCTATTCTCTTATTTAAGTATAATGACGCATATCTAATTTAAAAAAAAAGACTAAAACTTCGTCTTAACGATTGTGAGGGCGAGTATTCGTCGATGTCTGTGAAATTTCCGTTGTTTCTTAGCACAGACTATGGAATGCACTGTATTTGCTTTTTTTGTGAATTCCGAGTAGCAATTTCGTGACTTAATTTATTAAAAAAGTAAAAGAAAATATATATAGCGTTTCGTAAGTACTCCGAATTTATTGATATTCAAATCGGGAAATAATTCTATTAAAATCTAAATAATTAGATTTTTAATAATAATTAACCATAAAATTAAACGGTGAAAAACAATTGAACTTTTTATATATTTTTATGTAGTGATATAAGATTTTAACTAAAATTATACTGTACGTTCTTAAAATTATAATTAGGTTCCATTAATCTGATTCTGTACCACTGTTGTATGATTAAGATAACTGAAACCCAAATAGTACTTAAGTACTGTAAGTAATAATATAAAAAAAGAATAATTTTTTATTTATTTTATTATATATTTGCTACCCGTCGCAGCTTCTTCCGTGCTATATGGTTACTTGTTACCCGTACAGGTCATTTTTTTTATTTTATGTTTTTTAGTCAAGTAACCGAAGGTAGGTGCAGTCAGTCACACATACAGTAACGGTAGCAGTGACTGTGTTAGTTGAGCCACAGCGCTGTGCACCTTTGCAACCCTTAAAAAAATCGGAATTAAAAAAACCCGAAAATGGTTTTTAAATATTTTTCTGAAGAGTATTTGCTATCTCAAATCTACTGAATATCTCATTAAATGTAGTCGGGATTGGGAAAATCCCAACTACTTTACCAAATTTTGGTAAAATTTATTTTACCTTTCTTTATCCCCTTTCAAGGCCAAATTTCAAAGATCAAAAATTAGTTTATTGGCATGAAGATTACACCAACAAAAAAATCAGGTTGATTTCTTCATTTGTTACCAAAAAATTGAAAAAAAAACAACAGGGTTTTAAAAAGGAATTGAAAAATTCATGAAACCCCTTGAAACTTGGAATTTCAAAAAATGTAGATATTGGTTTTCTGATATTCATAATAAATCAGTTAGTTCAAAACCAGCTCACCAGTGATAGACACTCACAGTTTAAAATTCATTAATTCAATTCATTAAAGTTTGTGCTTCAACCGGAAAATCTCCACTAATACAAATATATGTGTGTTTTTAGAGATTTTTTGAGATGAAATAAATGGATTATTTAACGCAAATTTAATTCTATTATTATGTAATATTATTCATTCGATTGTATCGAGTCATTCAGTTCAAACCCTGTTCACAGTTCATTCATTAATTAAATTATTTAAAGTTTTTGCTTCAACCGACAAACCTCACTACTACATTAGTAGTGAGGTTTTATATAAATACATTATATTTTTTTTTCTGAGATGAAATATATCCAAAAACCTTCACAGTTATGCCAAGAAACATGGGTAAAAATGTAGTAGCCATAGATCGGGTAGATTTTGTGTTTATCCCGAACAAAAAAAAAATCCCTCTTCCTCTTTATATAATAGAATAGAGATAAATATATAGTATAGTGTATATATATTCAATTTCAGTTCAATGCAAAAAGAATATTTAAAAAAAACGGAAATTAAATTACTGTTCAATAAAACTTTGTTGCGAAAACAGGTATTCTATGGATAAGTTCACGTATTACTGTACTAAGTAGTTGTATGTATAGGTTAGAAGTAAATCGGTTACACAAATTTTTTATTTTTCTTACAAATTTTATAATGAATATTTGTTGTTAAAACAATTATTTACGAGCCTTTAAAAAATAAATTGAAAAGAGGAGTCTATGGTGAGGTTCTATTAAGCATTATGTTATTTTCTATTTTTAGTAATTTAAACAGAGTTTATTGGCGATAAAAACATAAGCCAATTATATTTAAATACAAAAAGTAATTACACAAAAACAAGGAATATATTTTATGGTTTTAGTAATGGATTATTCATGTAAAATGTAATTTTTTAAATTCATTCTAAGAAGAGAATTTTATTTGTAATCGGTGTAAAGTAACACAATAAAAAATGTTCTACTGGTTTAGGTTAAAGATGAAAAAAGATTATGCTTATTTAAATAAAACCAATTAATTAGGAAATCATAAAATTATATTTATTGTGAACAGATATTTGTCAGCGTGTTCTTAAAAATTAGGTATGATTGTTCATTTACGTGTCGTCATAGCACTTAATTTTAATTGCAGATTTTAATAGTAAGTATTTAATTCAATATTGATTCACTTTTCTCTAACATTTTTCATTATTTGACTTAACTAATTTTGATTGTGCTTAACCGTTATTCCTTAAATTCGCTCTAAAAGTATTATATGAACGTTAAAAGGAAATGCTAAAATTATATTATATACAATATTTACGTAAAATTCGTTGAAACAAGTCATAATTACTACAAGTTTCAGTTGTATATAATATATATGTATATGTATACATTTATGATACATATATAATTGCTGCATTTTTACTTATCAAATTTAAAAAGCCAATTCTTAATTAGCTTTTAAACCTACTTTCCTGGGGGGTTAAAATTGCGCGTGTAGTTCCCCCCCCCAAAAAAAAAAATGTTTTAGCAAAAATTAATGCATAATTACCAACAGTTGAATACAGAGTTTAAAAAATAACCTGTATTTATTTGGAAGATAATACAATATTACTTTCCAATTCAAAACTTTACGAATTTTCCAATATACTATAAATGCTGCTGGGTTTAGGAAGTTAACGGATTTTTGTTCTTGCTTTAAATTCGATGAAAATATCGCTATCTATTATTATTTCGTAAAGTGATCGATTATAATAAGTATAAAATTTATTACAACGTTGGTGCTAATTGTAAAATATATATTATTTATTTACAATCATTCAGTTATCTTTTTCTAAAACACGTCTTCTTATTTTTACTTTCCGAGTAATAATAGTTTTTAATTAAGTAAAATGTTTCTTTAAACTAGATATTTATTTCACTGTGGAAGAGGTGAATGCATTACATACTTTTTTTTATGAAGAAGTGTTGAAAAAAATTTCACGAGTTAAACTGTGCAGACCACAAGTGCTCTTGCACTTCATTGGAACGTGGTTATTGTCTTCAGGAGGTTTACCTGGTTAACTTCGTCTATTCGATTCCAGTTTATTTTATTTTAGGGATGTTTCTTTTTCATTTTCTTTGATTTATTTTATATAACTTTAAATTTGGTGATTTTTTTCTCAAAAGAAATTGCAGGAATTTAGCTTCTATTTCTCCTAAAATTTCAGTCTTGACCGTCTTCTAATGGGATTTGCGATGGAGCTAAATCTTTGTTTGTTAAGTTCTTTTGAGAACTGAATCCGATAACTCAACTTAGATTAGATAATTTTTTTTCTCCAGTTTTATTTGACGCTTTGGATACATGTCATTAAATACAGAATTGAAAATCAAAGGAATTGTTTTCTTCCTACTCTTACAATGAATAGCTGCATTCAGACGTGATTTTTGTATCACGTCTGAAGCACATATTTATGTATGTCTGGACCATAAGTAATTTAATCTTTAATTAATGCATAGTATCTGAATTACGAAGTATTAGGAGGTTGGGGAGCACACATGTAAGCATCATTCACAGTTACGTTCCATAAGATCAGGCGCCTAGATACATTTAATTAATTTTTTTTTGTACACCATTTTTAGGCAGAATATTGATTACATTTCTGAACTGCAATTTTTGCGATTTGTTATAATTTGAGATTTAGTAAATTTTTTCTGCGAAACTTGTCGCATTCTTGGTGTGAATACAAATAGGTCGAAAATATTCATAATAGGTACCATCTTGTGCCCGTCTATAAATATTTTGTAATTCGAAGAACGGCTAAAATATGATAAAAATATCTTTTAACGTGGACAATAGAATAATTGACTGGAGGATTTATGCTGCAGTCAAAAGCGTTACTTAAACTACATTGATGAAAAATATTTCTGCACTCGTCTTTTTTTTACTAATTTTTCCTAATATTTAGTAACTCATTCCAATGTTATATACAATTCTACTATGAAATATTTCTAATAAGGTGGCCTGGCTTTGGCATCAATTGTAAGTTAACTTGCAAACAAAAGTAACCTGATAGTACGTAACTGCAGTCATCAGCTCAACTAAGTTGTGGAATTTGAGAAAAATCTCTGTAGGCAGAGATTCATTGCACATGAGATAAATAGGAAATTCTTCTAAATATTAAAATTTCAGTTAGAAAACAAAACAACTGAAATATGTGAAGCAAGTAAATCAAGAGAATGATTTTTTATTAGACCATTTAAATGACTGATAATAAAAAAAAAACAGTAACAGGAGAAATAATATTTTAGTGCTTTGTTGTAATAATACATTTAAATGTATTATTGTTATTATATTGTTTTCTTTACTAAATTAGTTGTAAAATTATTACGTTTCTAAAAAATAATATTTCGTCCCATAAAATAAATAACTAATGATTAGGGTCAATTGATTTCTACTCTAATGATTTCTTGTAGTGACCTACCAGGAAGTCTTCCGAGTCTTCCGCAGTCTACAAGGCGAGAAACAGGTTTTGGTCGTAACAATTCGTTCCTAACTGAGTTGTTATAGTGTACCCCCCGTTTCCTACTAGTTATAACATACTTGTTTTATTCTTTGTACATGTTTTTATTATTACGTACCAATAATCTTGCTTACCACTTACTCGCATAATATGCACATATACAAGCGCTTGTGCTCGTACGATGTATATTTTTAAACTATTTTTTTATGTTTGTTGTTAAAAATAAAAAAAAGTGTAAGTATTTACTGGTGGAAATAATTCCACCAGTAAATTTCCAGTTCATTAAAAATATATCAAACTATAATAAAAACATACGGTATTATTCAATTTGTTAATTATACGACTATGAGATTAAACAAACAAAAACGTGCTTCTCAAAGGAAAATTACGTGTTCCTCAAATTTTAAATAAATTACAAAAGGTGTAATCAATTTTCAAATTGTCCGTTATTATTTTAAGAACCACTGAATCGATCTAATGAAACTTCCAGAAGTTTAGCTGTTAACCAGAAGATTGTAAGCACTCGAATTACACGATTAAATTAGAAAAATTAATTAAAAGTTACATAGAATACTGGGTTATTTACATATATTACATCACAGCCCATTCTTTTAGATTTAAAATAAATCTTTTATTGATTATTTAATAAAACAATTTTTTACCTGAAATGAGAAAAAATTAGTTTAAACTAATTTTTTCCCATTACACATATTTTTTAAATTATTCATATTCAGTATTACATTTTAGGCTAATTTCTTATTAAAAGATCAATTAATCTTCAAATCCAGTTGGTATGATACAAATTAAGAGAGACAAGAAGGATAAAAATGAATGATGCATTTGATATTTCAGTTTATGATTTTTTACGTTTGTGTAAAAAATGTGCAGTTATGCTAATATACAGTTAGAATAACATTGTTGAGCCACTTTAAAAATCCATTATTTAAATTTTATTTTAAAGATTTAAAACCTTCCATTTACGTCTGTAGCATTTATGTACCTAATTGATTTTAATCCAGGTTTTTTAATTACAAGGTTACTTGTAAAAGGTAAATTCTGTTATTCTCAATTAATATAAATTCATTGAAATCCATTTTTAAGCTAATGGAAATTCAAATTTTAACAGAAATTTTTATAAATTATAAATTTTATAGGTTTACTTTATTAAAAATATTTCATATTTAAATTTGTTTTTCTGAATCAATTACGCTCTTAATGGTATGCTGAATTAACAGTCAGTAAATACATTATTAAATTATTTTAGCGCATTAACAATTTATTCCAGTAACCTGAGGCAACGTGAACTGTGTCCATATCGAACTGCAGGGACTATTGAAAATGTTTTTAAAAACGCCCCAAACTCTTCTTGCGTCGAATTAAAATGCATTTTAAGTTTTAGCTGTAAATAACTGCACATTATTCATGTTAAAGGAAAATTTTATTCAAGAAGTTAATTTTTTAATAGAGAACAATATAAAAGAAAAGTTCTTGTTACGCGACGGTATTTAAAATGTTAATGTTACGCGAAAGTAAATGAGTTTTGCATACATGTAATCTGTCCAGATAGGTTAATGATTTAATCCGAATGACACTAACCACCTGTTTGTTATTATTCACTTGAATTTAGTATTTCGAAATTCTAGACTTTGATGAAATTCACATTTTAATTTTTTCATTTAGAATTTTGTTTGCTAAATTAAAGTTGATTAATAAAAATTCCTTCAAGTAAACCTTTCTCTACAAAATTCCTTCACTTCAGAAATAGATAATAAATTGAGTATCTGTTTATTAGTTTATTAATTCTTCTATTTGTTATGAACATCTCTTGCCAACGTTTAAACATATAGTGATAAAAAAGTAACTGAACTTTCTTGTTGATATTTATTTTTTATCTTGATAAAAAGCTTGATCGTTATTTAATGACATTATTAAGAACTTGCTGTCAATAAACAATGCGGGACAGATAGATAAAAAAATAAAGGAACATTGAGAGCGAACGAAAATAAAATGTTAATCTGAACAGTAGGAAAATCAGTCGGCTAAAACATATTTGAAGGTGCTAGAAGGTTTACAGCACTTCTGAAGAAAGATCACAAAATAGTAAAAGATATAGATCTAAGAAGAAAAAAAATGGCAGCTATTAGAAATTCAAAAATTTAACTCTTGATAAAGGTGAATGGTGATGGATATGATGAAAATGACGTGCTTCAGGGCAGACTGTTTGATGATGAAACAATTTGTACCTCGTTACAGTAAAATATAATTTTGTATGAACGTAGAACAGCTGTTTAAAAATTAGATGTTAGTTGTTTGCTGGTAAATTCCGATTCTTTTATTTATTTATTAAAATCAACACCTTATTAAGTTAAAAGAATTCCATTTCAACCTTTCAGTCTGAATTATTTTAATATTTTGCAGCAAATCTGTTGAATTATCCTGAAAAATTCGTAATTTCATTCCTCAGGGGTTTCCTTTTATTAATTATTTCTTTAGCTGAACATTTTATTATTAACGAAAAGAGAGATGCAAGTATAAAGTAATGTAAATAGGTAATCTAGATCTCGATGTATGCAGTTTACTGCTTAATGTACACCGAGTGTAAGTGTATCTTTAATGCAGTAGATACCTTCACGAATAAACGTGAAAGTAGTAAACAAGCACCGAGTTCAAGTCTGAGTAATATGAGTTGTTTTAAGAGGACTAATTTTGATTTTAACAATTGAACAATACTTAAACATGTAAACTAAAATTATTTAGTGGTTACTATTTCCAGGACGGTGTGTAATCTGTATAACAAGCACCATCTTAACAAGATGATGCTTTTTTACCATTACGATTTTTTTTACCATTTTCTTGAGAAATGGTGTAATATGTGAGAATTTATTTTAACTGTTTCTTTCTCAAAAAGTATTAAGTTTAAAATTACTCTTAATTTACTACAATTTTACATATACCGATTAAGTTAACTTTTTTCTGATTTATTGATGAATGTTATAAGTCATTTTTTTAACATTACATCCAGTTTACTGTAATATGTTACTGTAACAACCATAAATTAAAAAGTTCCAATCCGTAGTGACGGTGTTAGTTATACCGACCGTGGAAGTGGCGAGTACGGTTGTTCGGCTGCGGATACAAAGAAAGTATTTTCACTTTCACTCTTGCTTGACCTGTTCTCAAATATCCTATCATATTTACCTTTCCCCTTCTACATTACCTACGGTGATTACTACTTTTTTATTTTATATTTGCTTTTTTTTTTTATTCGACAATTCATAATTTAATGCATCATCAGCTTAATGAATTTTATCTCTTACTATAAAACAGATGGTATTTTACGCTGGAAATTGAATTATTTTTTAATAAACTGCAATATTAATTAGAATTAGAAAAATATACAAATGTTGCGATACAAAATTGCTTTCATTCAATTTAATTATAACTTGATAAGTACTGTGAGGTTCGGTTTGCCGGTAACGATTAGTTTTATGGATAATAATCCTTAAATTCAATTTCTGCTTAACAGAAGGTGAATACCAATTTATTAATTGTCACGGGTATTCAACAAAAAAACTCTTTTCTACTTTGACTGACGGGATAGGGGTTTTAGAACTACTTTTAAATTCCCATGGTAATATTTGCTCTGTTTACGTAATTACCCTGTGTCAGAACTACGATAATTCCCTAATCATAGCTGACCTAAAGAAATCCATTTGTATTTTTTACACTTACCGATTATGTTCTTTTCTCCAATTCCTTTAAAGTAAAAGGTATTAATTTTACTCTTGAAATATAAAATAGGAAAATAATACTTTTTTTATTCCATTATAGAAATACAATTTGAGAAATATTTTCACTCTTTTCTTATCGAAAAGAGTAATCTGATACATCGAAATGTAAAGAATGAAATATTTATTAAGATATAACAATATTTGTAGGATGTAAATCTTTTTTATTCTGGACAAGTAAACAATTACTGCACCTGATACCTTCTCTTAAACTCAAACACGTTATTTGTTTTTTCCTTTTTCTGCTGTTTTTTCTTTCTTTTTTTAGAAACGGTTCTTTATACTGAAATACCAAGATAATTATGATAAAAAAAGGAAATAATAAATTTCTGTGTTTAATGAATAAAAGAGTAGCTGATTAATATAAATAAATGTTAATGGAATGTATATCATGCATACGGTTAAATAAAATTTGGTGACAAATATGAATAACAGAAAAAATAGCACGCTCTGCTTGGTTTTTTCAATACAAAACACTTTCAGAGTCTTCTGATATGACGGGTAACAGCAGTAATAGTAACAACAGTAATGGTGTTTGGATTTGTTTCTACAGGGGTCAATAAAACCCAGTTACACCGCTACTCTAGCAAGTTGTCAACATTCAGTAACTAGTAGTAGTGTTCTTAATTCTTATTATTTTGTTGCCAGTTTTAAATTATTTTTGTAGCTTTCATTTTTTTCTCTAGCTGCCTTAGGATTGGAGAATCTAAATGATCAAATGATTTGAATCGCGCTTAATATATTCTGTAAGGCTATATTTTTATTACACGATATTAATTTTACTTTATAGTAAAACATATTTTAGTGTCAACAGACATCACCGATTACAGTTTGGTCATTGTTTAGCCTCAGGGAAGTCAGTCCGAAGTCACTACCGAAATGAAACTTAACTATTAAAGTAAATACTGCATTAAATAATGCTCATTTATTTAAAGTAACCTGTTCAGTTACTTTGTTACTTCATCGATATCATGTACTCCTTAATGTTTTATTGCTTATTGTCCTACACATTTAAGTTTTTTTTCAACGGTTGTCATAAAGTTTCACGTTTCCTTATGTGTTAATATGTTTGCGATTACTTGGAGAATCCTTAATGCTTTTTGACGTAAATTGACTGGATGTTGTCGTGAGCTTGAAATTAAATAACGCCATGGCTGAAAAATTTCGGCTAAGAGGTAATTTTTTTCACCACATTGGAAAGAATAGATAATTCGTCTCAAGATTCTGGTTTAAACAAATTTTTTTGTACTAATTTAAAAATCATAACGACAAGGAATTAAAACTACTAATCTTCATAGACTTTTGTGATTTTTCTTAAGCATATGTAAACTAAAAATATATCCTTCGTCCCAACCACATGAAAAAAATTTATACGTACAAAAAAATATTTGTTGGTTCTTCTAATATTTGCTACAACTGTAACGCATTGTAAGAAAGAAATCTATTGTAATTATGATTAAAAATTGAATTTTGCATTATAAAATTTTTTTTAATGAAAATTCGTGCGTTGTTTAGTTCTACCAGACGCGTCGAGTTTACTCTGCTTTTTAATTCGTGGCGTGTTTAGCCGCTTTCACTTAAAAAACTGTAACTTGATTATGGAAGAAGATTTTAAAATCTTTATTCTTTTACTGACTTTATTTTTGGATGAATGTTACAGAATTCCCGTTTCACTTATGCCATTAGGTGACAATGTTTCTCCACCAGTCTGTTGCTGATATTTCAGCCATGCCATGAACGTTTACTGCGTCGTCTTCTTGGTGACGCGCGACCAAAATCTTAATTCGGTAGTCTGTCTTTTCCATTCTTCTTGTGGTCAAACTGTACCAATTTTTTTTTGGTATTTAATTTTACTAGTACATCTTTACTTTCTCCCATTTGTGATCGCACATCGACATTCTTGGTCTGTCTAGTCTCTCTCTCTCTCTCTCTCTCTCTTTCTGTTTAGCCTTCGGAACCACCGTAAGGTATTACTTCTTAGGTTGAATGAGGGTGACATGTATGAATGTGAATGAAGTGTAGTCTTGTACAGTCTCAGGTCGACCACTTCTGAGAAGTGTGGTTAATTGAAATCAACCACCAAAGAACAACCCACCGAGTTGGTCTAGTGGTGAACGCGTCTTCCTAAATCAGCTGATTTAGAAGTCGAGAATTCCAGCGTTCAAGTCTTAGTAAAGTCAGTTATTTTTACACTGATTTGAATACTAGATCGTGGATACCGGTGTTCTTTGGTGGTTGGGTTTCAATTAACCACACATCTCCGGAATGGTCGAACTGAGACTGTACAAAACTACACTTCACTTACATTCATACATATCATCATCATTCATTCTCTGAAATATTATCTGAACGGTAATTACCGGAGGTTAAACAGGAAAAGAAAAAAAGAAGAAGAACCACTAAAGAACACCGGTATCCACGATCTAGTCTTCAAATCCATATAAAAGTAACTTTTACTCGGATTTGAACCTTAGAACTCTCGACTTCGAAATCAGCTGATTTGCGATGACGAGTTAACCACTAGACCAGCCCGGTGGGTTCGTCTGTCTGGTCTAGTACAACTCCTTCTGAGCAAATCCATCTCTGAGCGTAGAGAATATTTTGTTAGGGATGGATTATTTTGTTTTCGTTTCTTAATAAAGATAGAACTTTTTTGATCTCTCAACCATGTGTTTTAACAACACGATTTTGGTACATAGATTATTTCATTATTTCAATCTGTTGAAAAGACGGTTATTAAAAAATCAAAACAAAATTGTAAAACGACAAGAAAATGTTGCCGTCTTTTTCGAGTAAAATACTTAACACTGGTCCTTAGTGAACAGCTGTACAGGTAACTACAATGTCTGCGATGTGTTGCATAATCATATGAAGCGATTTCTAACAGACGAGCGACATTCACATGTGTTTTAATTGAAATTTTTCTTTCATTCACAATAGTTCTTCATTTCAGATGTTTATTGAAATCATGAAACTATGTAGGTATAATAACAATGTTGCTGAACATTGTTATTGTTCAAAAAACAAACAAAAAATCGTACTTTTTACTTAAAACATGTTTATGATTTTACATAAAAAATTGCTGAAAAAACATTTTTCTTTACTATAAGTCAAGATATAAATTGTTGTAAAGACCGCAGCTATATTAAAAACCGGCAGCCAGAGAATGTTTTTAAGTAACCTTAGACATGTGTTCTTAAGTATGTAGTCTCTTACGAGACTACACAAACAAATATAGTAATGAGTAATTTTATATTTTAAAAATATAGTCATGAATCATTTTCTGTAGTTCCCTAGGTTTTCTTTAAAATAACTTGAATTTTTGGCTGTTACATATTACTGAACACAGTTCATGGTTTAATAGTGCATAAAACACAATTTTTCGTTATCTAATGGTTCATAATACATAACTATTCAAACACGAGCTTTTGTTTTCCGTAAGATCTCAGTTATACGATAATATAAAGTTGAGTGCTTGGTTAATCGATCGTCCAAAATTTCTAGCACTGTGACATCCTTGCATTTATATTTATACATATTAATTCAGTTTTCGTGGAGATACTCTCGGAAAGATTCTTATTAAAGAGAGATAAAAAGCACTACCAAATTTTATAGTTTGTAAAATCAGCGAAACTGAGAGTTCTTAAAGGAAATTTGAATTGAAATAGTAAATTATTTTAAATTGATCAGGATAGATTATTCAGCCAGGAAGGTGATTGTAAAAGAAATTCCGATCGAGACCTTTTGTGTGCCTTTTTTAACACTTTGAGCAAACTCTCTCTTTTTTGAAGATAAGATTTACTAAAGCATTGATTGCTACTAACTGCTTCGTTCTATCGAGCTAAGTCAGTTTTTGTTTATATATCAATTTTTTTAATTTTTTGTAAGTTGTGGTTCTGTTTAGATACCTTGTATCATATGCAAGCATGTATAAGATAAGCAAGTATGTATCATATGTTTGTAACATTATTTTGTATTCGTTTAAACCCTCAGCTGGCGCTCGTATGATATATCGAAGTTATGTGGTAATCCTTTATAGCTATCCTCTTGCACTTTTTCAGTAACCGGTTAAATTTATTGTTAATCGGACTATGATAGCTTACATTAATAAACTTTATTACAAAAAACAAAAAATATGTATCCATAATTAAATTTGTTCACACTTAGACTTGCGCCTAACATTTTATAGTGAAAGAATGATTGACGTAAAACGCGACTATGTATTATATAGAATAATTTACTTTTAAATGTATACACAACAATAATATTATCAGGTATAATTTTCTTTGTGTAATTATGAATATTTTGTCCGACACAATAACACCTTTTTAAAAGCACATTGTTTTTACAATTTAACATGTATTCTTACTAATTTATAGAACAAACGGCAACAGAGCAGAACGGTCGTAGAACTGTTGACACAATACACTTCAGTTTTTAACTCCTTACCTATTTACACAAAGACCTTGGGAAAAGTATACTTTGCATAAAATGTCCGTTACAGTTTTTACTTTGTGCTCTGTAAGCAGGCGTCATTCTTCGCCAGTATTATTTTTAGTCTAGCACAGCTACATTTTTTAATGATTGTTCTAACGAAATAAAATTGCACTTAATAATATTTTTCTTCGTATTTGGTTGGAGGTTACTTAAGCAAGCAATGTTGCAAGCATGCAAGCATGCAAGCAATCGTAAGAAACTTGTGTATCTATTTTTATTTACTTTTTAGGATCTTTACTTGTTTTATAGTGATATTCACCACAAGGTGAATGTCATAGACTAGATATGTTTATATTTTTAAGAATTTAAAAATCTAATATTATTTTTGATTATTCTCTTGAAGTCAACAGTCTATTAAAAACATACTATTAAAAAAATAACTTTAAAAAATTAAAATGACTTTGCATTCAGAACACGGATTCGCTGACATTCTAAACTATCTAATTTGTTGTACATTGAAATACATATTCGGGTATCTCTACTTATTTAAATATGAATACATGTGATTATCCTATAAATTAATGTATTTTTTGCTCTGTGAAATGTTTATACGAAAAAATAGCCGGGTTAAATGTTATTAAAATAATTTTCCTTTTTTGATTCACTCATTAATATAAGACTTATGAACTACAGAATGTTGAAAAAGTAAATTAATTTGTAAAAGGGGGTAAAATGTGTAAATATTTGGCCTTTGAGTTTACGAGGTTTTAATACATAAGTTTTTGTTTCAAAATGGAGGAGGAAATTCTTGTGGCAATGTATTCTTCATCTATAAATTATGGTAAAATTTATTTCTCTGGATAATAAATAGATGGAATTGTTACAAGTTAACAATTTATACAAGTTTGCCTCGTCAAAGTACACATACTTTTGACGAGGAAAACTTCACAACTTATTTCTGTTCCCGTGGTTTCATATTTTAATTAATATTTATTTTTTAATTAATTTTTTTAATGAATATTTTAAATTGATAACTTCACCACCAAGGGAGCTAGATCCTCGATCTATGGCTTAAATCTTCCTTGTGCTAACAAGGATGTCTCCTGCAAATTTGAAAGGGGTCGGTCGGTTGGTTCTCGCGTGGTGCGAGAACAAACCGCATATATATATATATATATATCTGTGTGTGTGTGTGCGCGTGCGCTTGTGTATTGTGCAGTTATTTTTATTACTATTATCTCACCATGCAAATTTGAGTGATAATTACCAGATAAATAGGAATGTCTGTTTAGCTGATAAATAGAAAAACTTGATACTTGTAAACTTTATGATACTTGGTACATTACTTGTGATACTTTGTGAACTTGTACTCCGTGAAATTTTAAATGAAATGAAAGATTCATCATTTTAAATGATGTGAAATAAACATTATTATTATGTTTTAAATATTTTATTTTGTTAATTACACAAAGAAATAAGATTAGACACTTGCAATTTTTTTTCATTTCTATTGTTTTGCCACACATTATTGTCATATCTGTTTCTGAAGCTATTTATACCATACTTTTCTTTGGATTTAATGTAGTTTTTATATCTTTAGTGGTCATAACCAGTTACTGATTTCCGTATTAAAGAATTAAGTAATGCACGCATGATAAGTAAATAGTTGAGTGTTCTTTCAATTTCAGGATGCACTTCTTGCGTTCTCTATAAACTAAATTAACGCTGCGAAGGACATCCCGCAATAAAAATACGGTCAAATCCCTCCAACCAATATCAAAAAGTAATATAAAGAACAAAAATAAATTTTCTTAATATCAGAAAATTTATTAATTAAAGAAAGCTAAGTAATCTTAACTTCAGAATAACTGAAGTCAGCTGACTTCTATCCGAATCTAAGAACAAAATTTTATCGTCTCTATAGTTAATAATCATATTTCTATAATTTATTTATTGTCTGCTTTAATACTTTATTTAATATTCTTATATATCTATATGAGCTGTTTTATTACATTAGTTTATTGATTGTTAGTGTTTAAATGTTTATTTATACTATACTTAACGCTTTTTTTAGTCTATTTCTTACAGTGTATATGTAAGTTTTAAAATGATTAGAATTTTAACTGTTAGTACTTTTCTTAAATTACTTGATAAAATACATAAATTAATCAGAATATACATATATGTAATTCTGACGCTATAAGGTATACGGTAGAAGGTTTATTTGAATGACGGTAGAAAATATATAACAACAATAAAAATAAAATAAAAAACGATTTCTTCGTGCATCAAATAAAATATTAGGAAATATTGTACAGTTATGAAAGGAAAATAGTTGTGTAATTAATTGGAAAAAACTGGCGGTATTAGCCTACCACCCCCATTTTTCATAAAATGTAAACTTTGAACTTCATGTACAACAAGACTAAAAAAACGATGTAGAAGCTACATGATTTTTGGTAAAACTGAATTGCCTATAATTTTTTTTTATAACACTGAGGAGACAGTTTAATTTGTTGATATCTAGGAAAATCACCCTTTCTGAAAAACGCTCACATATATTTATTTAAAATTTTTATAGTTATTTTTAATTTGCCGATCTCAATGCCGAAGTAGTAGCGTCTCAGCCTTTCATCCGGAGGTTCTGGATTCGAGTGTCGGTCAAGCAAGGCAATTTTTAATATGCTACAAAAAGTTTATTAGTCATCATGTATCGGCAGTTGTAGTGTGCCAGCCAGAATAAAGGAATATAGAGTTAACTGCTGTTAGCTTTCTCTCCTTCAGGTGATTGTAGACATTCATTACTCTGAGGGAACAGATTGTAGATATTTAATTGTGTAAAAAAAATCTTTCATTTACTGATGTAAGACGTTTAATTTCTTACATTTAAATTTATTTTCGTTACTTTTTCTCCTAGAAAAATAATTCTTTTTACTATTGATCTATTTATATTTTTTAGTGAAATAAGTTGCCAAATGAGACGTACATAGTGTACGTCTCCTTGCAGAAAGTTTCTGTTTTGCCCATCGGATTTTAATAAAAATTTGCATTCGATGTTTTTTTAACTCGTGATAATAAATACAGTGAATTCATCATTCAAATATCAGACATCATTATGGCAGATATCGATCAGTCTTTAGGTCAGCCGGGTAGTATTGTTTAAGCGTAGAAGTTACTGTAATAATTTCAAAGTGAATTATTGAAGTTCCAAAACTCACATTTGACAACAGTCAAAATATTGTTAACTTACTGAGCATAGAGATTTTTTAAATTCTGACTTTTTATAACATACTTCTTTTACTTATATCTGAATTAAGATTGTTAAAAAAAATGTTTAAAAATAAACATAATTTTATTCGGTTTTAAAAAATAACACTAATTTTGTTATAATTAAATTTGACATCCGTAAAAAAGCAATTTTACAGAAATATTTCGATATTAAGAAAACAAAATTGATTTCTCCATAATTTAACTCTTGTCAGCAATAAATAATATAAAAATGCATATATAAATATATATATAAACTTTTATTAAAATTTGTATACGTAATTTATTCTAAAAAAATTATTATTTCGAGTACATAAGTTTTACAAAGATACAACTCTTGCCTGATCCAGAATAGCGTAACATGGTAGCTCGCTCTATGAATGTGAAGAAAACTTTTCCCACCACTTAGTCTATTTGATTTTCTCACGTTTTCAGAAGCCATCAGATAAAGAAATTATTATAAAGTATTATTTTAAGGAAAATGTTTGCTGCCTGTAATAAATAATTAATATTTTATCTAAATTTAATTAACATCAGTATTTTAAGATGACTAAATTATATAATTTTGTGAAACTTTAGCTTCTTTATTTACACCATTATAACTTTACATTTTTCTTACTCTTGCACGAAAAAAGTAACAAATTTTTATAGAAGTCAGTTTCAACGAACGTAAATATTTTGTTTTTTAACGAAATATTATTTTCTTACTTTGAAACTGTATTTACGTGTTTAAACCCACCGCGTAATTTTGTCACTTTTGTCTTTAATAGGATGTTATTTTAGACGGCTTGATGTAATAACCAAGAGATTGTTTTTTAACCTTTTTTATTATTTGAGATTAAAATTTTATTTATTCTGTTTCTAAATATAAATATTTCTTACTAAGAATCATTTTAAACGTTATAATTACCAAGGTCACAAAAAAAAGTTACGTACTACGAATTCATTGAAAGGCGGATGACTGAAATTTAAGGTCGACTATTATCAGAATAAAAATGCGGTAGATTTGTTGTTTATTTCAGATTTAACTATCCTGTTTTACTTTATTAGTGTGTCTAATGTTAAATTCCAAATTTAGTAATATCCCACCAATTTTATTTTAAAGAAAGAATATCACTCTGCCTATGAATTTTTAAACAATACTAATTAAAATAGTTAAAACCTAAGTTTGTCGTGATATATATATACATATATATTAATTTGACATGTGCATTAATTTGATTATCCCAACTTGTAAATGAGGTGTAATACGAATATCAATTTAAGGAATTTTCTAGCATTTTGTGATTAAAAATAAATATTTATAAAATTTTTATAGGTAGTATTTTAATTAATTCAACCTTTAACTACTATTTTTTATACCGATTTTTTTCCCGTGGAAAAATTTTCCCAGCATTTTAACACTTAAAACTCGTTATGTTTTTTTATAATCTAGTAAAACATTAACATCGTCGAAGAAGTTACAGCAGGTAACATAAGAAATTATTGAATAAAATAGAGAGAATCAATAAATATACCTGCCTTTATATATGTAGTCAAGGAACAGTAATAAATTTGTTCAAAAAATTTCTGAAACCTCGGTAATGCTACCTTGAACGAAGAACTTTTCTGATTTTATCAACAAAATACCGGTATTTTGCCAAGAAAGAAGGGAGAAACCTAATATCACGTAAATTACATCAAGGAATTATTTTATTTTGTTTTGTTTTTACGAAATAGATGACAATGGTAAACAGATGTGAATGCCTATAAACTAAACAACTTAGCCGTACTTGAATAAACACAGGTGCATTACTCACAAAGTTTATACGTATACTAGCAGTTAAACCAGATTAGATACAGTATAAATTCAGGTTGTCTAAAACTATTAAACCTTTTAGCCAATTAGATTTCTTACGGTATGCGTGATGAGGTTGAACGCTAATTTTCTTATATGGTCACAAATTGATGTACAGAAACTAGTAGGAATGAGAAATCTTCAAGAAACCTTTTTTACTGGCAAATATTGGTCTTGCTGATTAATCAAAATACATTTCTTAAAAGTAATTTTAATAACATTAATATCCCCCCCCCCAGTTTTGTTCGGAAAGTTATTTAATTTGTCATATTGATTTAGAAATTATTGTTTAATTGTACGAAACTTATATACACACACAGACCCACACACACACACACACACACATATATATATATATTTACACACACACACAAACACACACACACACAAATTTAATAACAAAAATCTGGCGTGGACCCCACAAGACTTCCTTGCACGCCTGTTTAAATTACATATACACATTTTTTTTAAATGTAATTTACATAAAATTTTATTTCATTAATTAACTTCTGATATTTTTTCATAATTTTTTTTATTGTTAATATTGAATTCTTATTTATCGTAAAACCTTTTTTTACAATCAAAAAATACATTAATAAATCAATATATTTAAATTAAAAAAAAAAAAAATGTTAAAAAATAAAGGAGATTAAGTCTGATTTGAACCGATGTAAATTTTACTGGAACCAATGAAAATAAGTACCACTTATTATATATGAAAAGCTCTCAATGAGGGCTTATTACTGCGGTTAAGAAAAAGTCCAAACTCCATTTTTTTTGGACGCTTTTGGTACAGTCGATTGCAATCAAAAGGAGAGGTACACAACTAAATTTACAACAGTCTTAAATCAAAAATTTCAACATTCTACGGCAAATCGTTTTTGAGTTACGCGAGATACATACCATACATACAGATGTTACGCCGAAACTAGTCAAAATGGATTCAGGGATGGTGAAAATCTATATTTCCGTTGAAATCTGAAAACCGAAATTTTTCGTGATCACAATACTTCCTTCACTTTGTACAAGGAAGTAAAACCTACTTTTTAACGAAGGGGAGCCTCTTGCATTTTTTACTTCCTTGTACGAAGTAAAGTAAATTTTATTAATATTTATATTTATAATTAAAATTTATATTTATATTATACCAATTTATATTTATACAATAAAATTTTATGTACTTTTAAAAATGTGTGTATGTAATTTAATAGGCGTACAAGAAAGTCATGTGGTGTCCATAACAGATATTTTTTTTTATCTTTATAGTGAAAATACACAGTTCTTGAAGATTTAAAAAGTTCTTGTGAAAATATTTTACCCCCTTTTTCGTTTTCCAGTTAGCATGTTTTCACTTGCATATAAATCCTTCCGAATCTAAATCATACTAGCATCCCCATTGCGGCTTCGCCCGTGCTATATGGTTAATTATTTTTTCCATCGCGGTTAGGGAATATTTAGCCAGTCATGGTTCGGTTCTCTCGCTCTTACCGTCTATCCAGTGGGTTCTTCTTCCTGGACCTCCTGTTTTCATTAAACTCATGCTTGTGAAAATATAACGATAAATAAAAATTAAAGCCTGTTCAATTTATAAAAGCTATCAGTGTATTGTAATTTCTGCAGAGCAACAGTTTGGCCAGTACAGGACTCTAAACTTTGAGTGATCTGAAGAATGCGGGATACAAAATAGTCGGCTTCCATCTTAAAAATAGTAGTTACAGATGGTGTTGCCCGTCCTTCGAACGAGTAAAGATGTATTTTTCTGGGTTTTTAACGTTACTTGATAAAACACCACTAGGAGCTGACCGTACTTCGTTTTTCATTGTATAAACTGTTAAATGTTTTGTTTATTTTAGTTTTTTAGTCAAGAAACCAGAGGTAGGTGCAGTCAGCCGCGTCGCACATTCAGTAACAGTAGTTATGGTTGTGTTGGTTGAGCCGCCGTGCCATACACCGTCGCACTCGTGAAAAAAAAAAACTCGAAAATGGTTTTTAGATATTTATCTGAAGAGTATTTGAAAGCCAAAATCTACTGAATATTCGTTTAGTATAATCGGAAAAGAGGGAAATCGTCAATCATTTTTCAAAATTTCTTTACTTTTCACCCCTTTCAAGGTAGAAATTTCGAAATATTATCTAAAAGATGGTTTTAGATATTCACATGAAGATTACACACTCCAAAAATCAAGTTGATATTTTTATTTACTACAGAGAAATTAAAAAAATAGTATATTTCATTGTTACTTCATTTTAACTCTATACTCGAAATTTCAAAAAAATACTTTCTTAATGTGTACATTTACACCGACAGAAAAAGTGTACACAAACTTTCATAAATTTATTTTCAGTAGTTTTTCTGGGCGTTGATTATGAGTCACTCACGACGTATTTATATAAATATTAAAAAAAAGGTTATTATTTCTATTTGTTTTACATTATTATTTATTAAGAATGGTTGTAATATTGCAGTTACAACATACCAATCTTGTAACTGTATATGTAATAACTAATTTAGGTAGATAGTAGTACAAGTTTTATGATGATAGTTTTCTATTATCAGATGTTATTGGTTTCTGTGACTATTTTAATGCGTTTACGGAATACATTAAGTCCACTTTTAAAATGGCTTCGATGTTATATCATCGTTAAGCAGAAGAGGAGTAATAATCTGCACCATTAATATTATCGTTGACCTCACTCTCACTGTCTGTCTTTCTCAATGTTTTAAAAGTAATAAGTCTCACCGTCTTCCTGGGATCAAAATTATAATAAAAATATATCTGGTTAAATAATAAAAAAATTTTGCTCGATTTTTATTTAATGCGATCTACCTAGTAGCCTGTGAGAAAGATTTCCAGTAGATAGTTTATAGGCCACAAACAGGAATATTATTTAATATATTTATATTTTAATTAGTTTACCACATAAACACCAGACTACTTCAAATTACTTTTAGCATAATGATGCACAGAGTGTTACATTTAACACTGTATATGACAACTTAACAATTTGTTTCATTGTATGAATAAAATACCTACAGTGTTGCTAAGTAGCTTAGAATTTCTAATTTAATTAAACATTTAAATAATTTCAACTTATTTATTCATGTACAACTATAAATAATAATTTATATAACTATTTTTATTTACTGATATTAATTTAAAAATTAAAATTAATGAGTGAGTTGAAAGAAAGTCGTATAATAAATCGCTCATGTATGGTCTTCTCACTAGAAATTTTCTGACGTTTTTCTTTGGTACTTTTATTTTGATCAAAAGCAATATATATAAAATTGTAACAAACTATTTAATCGGCAGGTTTTCGTTTATGGGCAGAAAGAGGAGGAATACAGATACAGAACTCATCAGTTACTTAAGCTTTTACACTGCATATCATGTCTTGCAAGGTCAAAAAGCTCTCAAACACTAGCATATGTCAAGAATTGAATCTAACGCTTTAGAATAAGCCAGCATCACCAGTGTTAGAGATTTTGCGGTTTTAATTATAAAAACCTTCTTTTCTCTTTCACTTTAAGTTAATATTAAAGTTATACATTGACTAAATATTTTACTGAATAGTTATTTAGAAAATTAATTCTCTGGTACAAAAACGCGTATTTGTTGCTCAATTTTCATGGACACGTGTAATAATTGTTTTACAATATTTAACCGTAATATTTTATTAGGTTTCTTCCGCTTATTAACTACAATAAACATTATTATCATAAAATGACTAAATTTTTCTTTTTATTCAGGTATGTAACATTAACTTTTCCTTTTAATTTTTTCGTCTGAATTGTAGTGTAAAGTTTATATAAGTATCTTTTCAACTTTTAGCGCTTAATGAGAAAAATAATTGATGAGCTATCATGTGAATCCATTATATAAAGTAAATTAAATAGATCTTTAGATTTTTACTGCAGGTTCCCTACGTTGTTTAAACGTAATACGTAATATTTACTTAATTCAATATTGCAATAGGAGAATAGGGAAAAACCTTTATAAGGAAAACTCCAACCATCATAGTTATTAGTTGTTTGTGACAAAATAGAACATAAGAAAATATAATCTTATCGAATTATATAGTGGAATTTACCGTCCAATGACGTCGCAGAATATCTGCGACCGTATATTTTCTTTCTTTCTAATTAGTCCATTTAATTTAAGACACATTTTTGCAAGTAGTCAGTGAAATAAAGGGCTTTCATTTTTTATACCTATACGAAAAATAAAAATCGCAGTAAACTGGTACATTTCCAGATTTGAGGTTTTAAAATAAGACTTATTTTAAAAAAACTTGGTGTCTTAAAACAAGCTCAAGGATTTTCGAAATAGCTGTTGTGCGTCTGTAAAAATTTATTTCAATAAAAAATATGTATTCATTAATTTTTCGTAATTATTTTAATTAAATAATTTACAATTAATAGATAGAATTTTTGAAGTAATGAATAATAGATTAAATACATTAATTTACATACCATAGTCTTAGTTTTGTAATTAAAAATACGTATAATGTTTGTTGAACTATGTAGCCTGCTATTACATTTCCCAACAATTTTTTTTTTTAATGTTTCCTTCACTTTATGAGTCAAATCTTACTAATTTTGGGTTGAAAAAAAACGAATATGACAAGGAAAAACTTTTATTAGATCTAGTTTCTGTGATATACAATAGGTGGAAGTATTTTATTTTAACGGATTAAGAGAAAACTATACAGTTTAATTACATATATCAACAACATAGAAAGTTGATTTGACATTTATTTAATGACAGTTTCATTCTAAGAGTTCCTAATTGATGGAAGAAAATCGTGTGGTAAATTCATGACGTCGTGATCTTTTGGCTTTCCTCTTGTATGTGAGTTTCGGAGCATCTCCACACACAGACCAGCAGTAACCTGTGAGCATTAGTTCATTCCAACGACTCTGATATCTTTGTTCATTTATAGAAATATCGTGATGGAATGTTTCTCCGTGTTCATCACTGAAAACTACACAACTAGGAGGGAAAAAGTCCAGATGTGAATGGAGAAAATGGATCTTAAGGGGCATGCTGCCAAGTTGATGGTATTTTTGCAGAAGTACTGTCACCAACTGAATGTAGTTTTTATCTCTTTTGCTGCCTAAAAATTCATGAATGACTTCCTTTAAGGCTTCCCAAGCTTTCTTTTCTTCCCCCTCCAAAATTCGGTCAAACGCAGGATCCTTTACAAGTTGTCGAAGTTATGGCCCAACAAAAATACCTTCCCTAATTTTTGCATCAGTTAATGTAGGAAATTTGCCTCTTAAGTACTTAAAGGCCTGTCTTTTTCGGTTCATACTTCTGACAAAAAGTCTTCATCAAATCCATCTTTATATGACAGAGTGGAAAAATAACATATTTTGGGTCCACGAGAGGCTCGGAAACGAAATTTTCCTCGCTAGTGTAAAGATTTCTTGCAGGTCAGTCTGTTTGAGCATAATGTGATTTCCTACTGTCCTACATACATAAAAAGCAGCAGTATTTAGTGTACCCCAGATGCATTGCTAAGAATTCAGCGACGACTTTTAGGTTATCACAGATTATCCACTTGTGTTCAGCATATTTGAGTCTAGGAGGATTTTCATGTTTGCATAAGTCTCCTTCATGTGAACTGAATGATCAACAGGAATAGAAGGAAGACGGTTGCCGTTGTGATGTAACACAGCTTTCAAACTAAGCTTGGAGTAGTCTATGAATAGCCGCCAATTAGTTGGATCATGACTCATATTCAAACATTTCAACAAGCCATTAACATCGCAGCAAACAACAAGATTGTTTTTCTTCTCAAAAAAAGAAAGCAGATCCCTATGACAATGTCTCTGTAGTCTGCGACCCTGACGTCACGTTGGAGAGAATTACATTGCTGTAGTCTTGGACCCTAAAAGTTCTGTCTTTTCCTTCGTCAAATCAAGGTCTCGAATGAGATCACTCAATTCCGCTTGACTCAGTCTGTGCGGTTTATCATCTTTTTCGTCAAAATCAGAGTCATGAATGTGGAAGGCTTATTGGGTTTTTCTTCTTCCACACTGTCTTCATTTTCTACTTCATAATTTTGGGGTAGAGTAGGAACTGGTAAATTATCTGAATGTAGAATAGGTCGAATAGCAGATAGAAGATTAGCGTATTGAACAATCCTTCATTGACAATCCTGCCTTTACAGGTGGATTCAAGCAAAAATAGCAGTTATCCGTATGGTTTGGCGGGAGCCTACCAGCCAAAGATCGTTTTTTATTTTTCAACCATTCTCGTAGTATAACTGAACAAGGGTTGAAACATATATGTGGAGTCCATGTCTTATCCTGGTCCCCTACCTTCATATCAAAATAATACTGATAGGCAGTCTTCAGACATCAGATTGCGTTTCTGTGACAAAAATGTTATTTCACAACAAATTTAACAAAAATTATTCACTAGATTTAAACATTTTAGTGGAATTTTTATTTAACAAATTATTCACTTCAAAAGCACTCGAAAACCAGAAATTCTGCACTAATTACAACACAAACAGTATGAAACTCATAGTCACAGCAACAGTAATAATGTTTGTAACCTACAAACAGCTAGAGAACATCGTGTTTTGTCATTTAACAGGAATGACAACTCCAAAAACAAAATTACCCCCAAACTAAAAATGTAGATCGGGTAAAATATGCCTCGTCATTGTATCTCCAAAGCAATAGCTAATCCGTCATTTTTATGGTGATTTTTTAATTCAGCAGATGGAAATGCATAAGAATAAGCTATTTTTGCGTCCGAAATATTTTCATTGTTGGGCAGTGTTATTATCAAGCCATTTATTTTTAAGTAATTTTATTAAAGCTGTTGTGTTTATAATACGATTTTGCTAATGCGAAGGATACAAATGCATATTGGTACAACTACATCATTATGTCATGCATATATGTATATTTACACACTCGTGCGCGCGCGCGCACACACACACACATTTTATTTTCTGGTTTAATTTTAATTTTGCGAAGGTTGCACACTAACTGTTTTTATTATTTTGTTACTAAAGAACTAACTCTGAGTCTTGGTCGGCAGATGACCGGGAGAGCCAGAACGTAAATTTTAATGTCGGTTAAATACGTAACCGATTAAAGATGACCTGACACGATTTACATGATTCTCCCGAAAATATCGTAGCTCGCTTTGAAGAATAACAAGCATCCCGCGATAGGTATACTAAGGAAAGTAAAGAAGTATTTTCCTTAGTATGCCTTTTCCTGTGGTTGCCTTTTTCCGTTGGTTATCTTAAACTGCTATGATTGACATCTTCCCCTTAAATATAAATACATATATATTTTAAAAAGCAGCTGTTGCATTTTAAACTTAAAATGTTGCTTGTGAACAAAACATTTTATTCATTTTTTGTGTTTTATTTTTTAGAAAACTGATTATTAAAAATAATTTACAATTCTTTTTAAATTAAATTAATTATCTTTCTCGTTGTTTTTTTTTTTAAACGGGTTTCTAATAGCAATCTTTGTTATAAATTGCGATAATTTATAAAATACCAAAAATATTATTGAAATGTCCGAACAAAATTCATCTGTGAAATTATCTCATAAGAATGTGTTCGAGTACAACAAGCAATATGCTCATGCACAAAAGTAAGTATTGAAGTAATACGATCGTGCTATCTTTGAACATATATAGATTTTAATTATTTAAATTTAATTAAAGAGTTTAAATATTAATTTTTATTTATTTTCTGTTTCAGGTGAGTAAATGAAAGAATTAGTTCCTACGTAATAAAAATGTGTAAGAAAACAAATTTAATTAGCGTTTATAATTTTTTCATAATTTATTTTATTTAGTTTTTAATCTGATACTATTTTTAATAAGTAAAAATATATCCCGTTTACTTATAAAGGTAATATAACATTAAAAATAAAGATTATTGAGCATAATTATAAAAAAAAAATTATTGCAAATGTAAATAACTTGTTTCATTTTTTAATATGTCTATAGCAACAATTTATTAAATCTCATTTATTTAAAATTATAATTAAATTAGTAATTAAAGTATAATTCTCATGATAGTGTAGAGATAGAGTAAAATATAATATTGTAAAATAACCTTAATTAATTATTCTAGATTTCATAATGTACGCATATTATAGAAAAATATTTGACTGTTTATGGTTAAAGTGCTGAAATTTATTGAATGAGACTTAGCAAACTGGTTGTAGTTGATCGACTGTAAAATCTACTTTTTTAAGAAACCTATTACATAAACCTGTCGTCAAAATATATATAATTTTTTTTTTTAATGAGTCCGATTCATATAATAGTACAATCGGTTGGAACGCTTAGGGAAGAATAATTTTTCTTTTTTTTGTGCAAAAGATAGTCTTCTTTATTTCTTCCAGGAATTTCCTCATCTCTTCTGATTTTATCTTTTATTTTCTTCAGTTCAGTTTCATTGAATTGTGCTTTTTATGTTCCACAGATATGTTCAAATTGTACAAGAACTTTCTAAACTCATCACTGTTCCTAAGTGAGATTGAAGTTTTGCAGTTCTGTCTTCAATTATTTGATGCAAACTTGGAGGTTTTTGTATTTGAACATTTTATCAAAGATTTGTTTGTTCAATCTAGATTCATTCGTTCTCATCACATTTCAAAGAAATCTTAATCTTTTTTTGATAAATTTCTTTATGTTATGTTAATTTATAAGTATTCTGGTCCTTTTTAGGTCCGAATATTTTTGTAAATATTCTCTTTCTACTTTAAATATTTTTTCTAGATTTATTTTGTTTACATTAGTCAGTCTTAAACAATATTTTATAATTTTTTTTTTTATTACTCGTAGTTTAATTTTTTGACTACACGTTATTTTAGCGTCTTTTACGTCTTGTTGCTATTATTATTTCTTTTGTTAACTTCTTTTTTTCATTAAACATTTTTTTTTTAATTTAATTTTTGTTTAATTTAATAACTAAATTGTACCTTCGGAAGCCAGACGCTGTTGTAACCTTTTTGTACAATATGGTGTTGGTTCTACTAATTAGTCTACTTAATTATTCATTTTTTATGAAGTTTTGTTTTGAAATTATTAAACATTTTAATAGCATACAAACTGAGCATTTCTGTAATTAAAATATATTCAACTCTCTGCCCAACCATTTCTTAAATTATTTCCGTCATTATCGTTAAAAATTTCAGATCACTATTTTTACTTTTTTTTTTATTTTTTTATTTTTTGTAGTTCAAGTAAAATGAACTGCTTGTTCTCTATGTACCCACAAAAACATAAAACTTGCAAAAATTTTTTTACGGTAAAACTTTTACAGTGATAACAGTTTAGTCATTACCACTTCTGACCTTTGTTTTTCACATCAAAAATGAAAAATTTGAAGTAAAATGGTTATCTAGTTTTATCAAACGTTAATCAAAATTAATAAATAATAAAGTTATGAACGTTAAGTAATTAAAGTACACTTATATTTCTATAACTAGAATTATTTACTTACATAAACTTTTTACATAAAATTTACACAGATTACATAAGAAAGCTACCTATTGTAATGGGTTCTATGATTCGACTTCCGGAAAATGTCGACATAGCTTTGTCGTATTTGCTTTCCATAGCAAAGTCGGGCCATGGGAGTGGAAATGGGGGGGGGGCTTTTTTGAAAAAATAAAATATAACTTTCTTATTAAGCAAAATATCGAATTCGTTTAAAGTTCCTAATATTCTTTGGATAAGGGCCTAAAACTCATTTTAGTAAAATTTTTTGATATCACCAACCATTGGCTCAGGGGGTGGAAAAAATGGGGTTTCGAAGACAAAAATAAATATCATACCTCACTTAATAGGCACAGTATCGTATCGGTTTAAAGTGGTGGTCATAGTCCTCTTAACATTACCAAAAATCTTTGTCCGAAACAATTTTTGATATGACCTACCCTTATGGCAAGGGATGACCGAAACGTTGCTGGAACTGTAAGAAGATGGGGCTTGTCGTATGCTAAACATGTGAAACGTTTTTTCACATGCAACCGTAGACAACATTTTTATTTTTTTCTTAACTTTAAAGTAGAAATCTTTTTTATCCCCTACTTATCATCGGTGAAATCTGCCCCCGCCTTCCGGCATGCCGAAATGGATTTTTTATTTAATGAATCAGTAATGCACGTTAATGAACTTACAAGTGAGTAAAACTAGTTATTTTTTATAAAAAGTTAAAATATACAAAATAAAGAATAAAAAATGGAAAGGCAGAGGCACCTACAGAGGTACCTACTAAAACACGAGGTATTCGAACACAGGGTTCGAATCCTGCTCAGTTTCGGTAATTTGTCAGGGTAAAAGGTTTATGTCTCACCCTCATCCCTTTTAATATGGACATCTTTAATAATAAACGAAGTTATTAATAAATGAACCACCCTAAAAGTGAAAAAATGTGTTCCATTTGGTTAGTCTTGTTAACCTTTTTTCATTAGCAATATTAGCATGCTGAAAATAATACGGATACACAATATTAAAGTAATTCATTTTTTAACAGGTTTTTTAATTTCATAGATTTCGTAAAAACGAACATATCAAATTTCTTTATGGTTTTCAAGATGTATTTAAGACTTAGCATTTAAATTTTTAATTTTTTTTGGCATTCATAATTAAACACCTGTGTAATATTAAATATCCATTAAGTAATGGAAAAAGTAAATAAAAGTTAAAGAAACACACTTTTAACAATAATTTCTCATCTTCAACTTCCAAGATATATAAAAATCCCTCCGTCTTGTAGAGTTCAAATTGTACATGAAGGTTCACAGCCGTACCCCACATAAAGTTTAAAATAATTTAAACGCTTTTAAAAATTCTTAAGGGCTTTATAACTTTATTTAAATCTCATAGCTCCTTTAATGAATTTCCCGTTAAAACTATCTGTTTATTTTGCTACACATATTTCATACATACTTCGTCAGAAGTTTAATACAGTATTCGTGTTACAATATTACAAGGACATTTGGGATATTTCTTAAAATATTTTAAGAAGGTGTTTTCCTTTTACTAAATTCTAGCGATAAACACTAATGAAAAACAAAAATCTTCTTTTGCTTTTTACATCAATTTAAGTGGTTGTTCCCCCACCGGGTTGGTCTAGTGGTTAACGCGTCTTCCCAAATCAGCTGATTTGGAAGTCGAGAGTTACAGCGTTCAAGTCCTAGTAAAGCCAGATATTTTTACACGGATTTGAATACTAGATCGTGGATACCGGTGTTCTTTGGTGGTTGGGTTTCAATTAACCACACATCTCAGGAATGGTCGAACTGAGAATGTACAAGACTAACACTTCATTTACACTCATACATATCATCCTCATTCATCCTCTGAAGAATTATCTAAACGGTAGTTACCGGAGGCTAAACAGGAAAAAGAAAGAAGTGGTTGTTCTAGAGAAATCAAGTTTTACGTTGGAATGCGTAAAGAAATGAACGATTTACTCGTATTTGTTAACTAATAAACAGATCTAAAGACATATTGACTGAATATTTAATGAGAACAAACAGCATATTACTTCTTTTCATTCGGAATGAAGTTTAATTAACCTGTATTCAAGAAATTATAGTCGTTTGATATAAATTACAAGGAGATAGCAAAATCTTCTAAACTCGTATTCTGAGTGAAAATGAGTAAGTATTATCGTTGAATATTCGCGTTACTGTAACTGAAAATTTGAAGCAAAATAACTCCGTTCATAATACCGTCAAAAAATCAGAGTAGTTTTGTTTTTTCCAAGCATTTTAATTTTTGATTGAAATTACATTATATTTATGAACTATCATAAAAAAAAAACTGTAAAAACTAAAGAAAGATTCTATTTCGACTACTCTTTGGCCATAAATTATGCCCGAGTGTGAAACGCGAAAACAAGATTCTATGTCTTATTGATAACTTATTTTCATTGCCTTGCCCAATTAGTGATTTTTTACCCTTATGACAAACAGTTTTACACTCAACGGCAATTTTTTTTAATTAATAGTTATTTTGATTATAAATGGTTACTTTTTAAACATTAAAATAATTTTATGTTCATTTTCATAACCTGAATTGAAAATTATAATAATTTAGAGTCACTGTTACAATGGGTTTATAATTCTGTTTAGAAAAATAGACTTTTAAAAATAACAATTGCATCATCTGCTGAAAAAGAAAAATAATTCTAACTTTCGCGTAATACCTGGAGAAAACAATCAGAGGATGGTACAAGGCATCGCCTGTTCTTAAAGGTCCGTGTCCTGCTCGCAATTCGTCCGGTGATTAGAGTATTTACTTATAATCAGAATTGGAGTTCTGATTTATAATCGACCATTTTATGTTAACTAGAAAGGATAGACGCTGCAGTGAAGTTTGGCACAGAATTTTTAAAGGGCATTTTGCGTCATTGTGGATGTTCATAAATTTCAATACTGGTCTGTAATTAAAAACAATTTACTTATTTTTTTTCATAAAATATAAACAATTTGAAAAAAACGTGTTATAGAATACCATAATATGATGTCAATGCGTAAACCACCCAGCACTGAGTAAAAGCGATTTGAACCTGATTATTCTAAATAGCTGTAAACTTCGCAAAGTTACGGCTTTTACAATAAAAAATTTATTTTCATTTTTCTACTTCTTGCCCCAATTTATGAAAAAAATTCTGTTTTATTTATTGTGGTCAAGCTTTTCTGTGCTTTACATATTACAAGCATGTTTGGATAACAGTTCAAACCATTTCGTTGAATGCCTTAGGGGCGGAAAAAGCAATTCTTCCAATTTTGAATAGGATTGGAAGTTTTCTAACTTATAAAAAAAAAAAATTAAAATATTTATTCCAAAAGTAAATTTTTTCATCGTAAATTGCATAAGTTACATGGCATCAAATCAGCTAAGTAAAAAAACTTTTTTCCATACATAAGATAAAAAAAGAACAAACTTTAAAACGAACTGTACTCCCTATTTTGTATTAAATACATAGATTCAAAGTCAAGCCTTGTATTTAATTTTATGTTCTCTAATATAATTTAAATTGAACAAAGACCAATTAATTTGAAAATGTATCATGACAAAAAATTAAATACTAATAATATATGTATTAATTAGATCAAATAATATGATTAATAATAATAATTAAATGCATTCTGACAATCAGTTGCATGAATTTCGCTTCATAATGATTGTTCTTTATACTTCATTTAACTACAAAATATAGCTATAAAATTTAAGTTCTTTTTGCTACCTTTGCATGAGTGTGTATCTGGATGGTTCCATTTATCCGTAAGTAAGAATATGTGTCGGTGATGAAGGTAAATCGCATTTCTTGTGTCTAATGTATAATTGTAATAGAATATCCGTTCACTTTTTAAATTAAATAATTTTTTTTCTTTCCCTTTCCCCCCGGGCCAGATCCGTAGTTATGTATAACAGCCCGCAGAAGTTTCCAATACTCTTAACGAGCCTCCCCGCCTACCGGCTGTAAGTCCGGCAGGATAAGTCGGCTCGCCGGTAGGATCTTGTACTTTTTCTTTTTGCTCTACCTCTAACTTCTGGAGTAGAGTTACCAGGCCCGACTATGTCGTCCTTGTTCCCCCACTTCAGAAACCAGGACTCGGGCTTCATGCCTTCGCCTCAAGAGGAGACACCTCATGAGGGGGCGTCCCCACCGGGAGTGTGGTCTTTTAGTGCTCCGGGACTCTGGAGTCTCCGTGTCTCGTAGCCACTGCCCACCCATGTAAGTACCGGCGAACAGCAGTTCCACAGGGAGCTGTCCGTCACCCCCTCGCTTCCTTCTCTTTTTCCCGTATCGTATTTGTTATGAATCCTGTTATTAAGACATACTCCTGTTCTCCTTGAAGCATCTTTTGCACCACGTTATCAGCGTCGAGCATGCCTACCGCCTCAGCACAACCCCACCGGTCAGTCTCCCATCTCCTGCACTCTAACACTACATGCTCGGGGGTGTCCAGCTCTCCGTAGTATGGACATTCATCGTCTTCAACCCTCCGTGTCCCGTAAAGATACACTCGGAATCCACCGTGGCCGGTTAGAAACTGGGAAAGCCAAAACTTCAGCTCCCCAAATCCCCTCCCAACCAACGGTCCAAGTTCCTTAATCAACGGGTGTGTCCACCGCCCTTTAGTTGACGCATTCCACCGGGTCTGCCATTCATCGAGCATGTCTTCCCACGCACTGTTCTTCCTGACCCCCTCCATAACTCTCGTGAACATCTTCACTAGTTGATGTGGAGGCAGTATCCCCGTAACCACCCGCGCTGCCGCCGTGGACACCAAGCAGTAAGCAGACACTACCCTCAGTGACATCCGTCGATTTTTCCTCGTATGCTACTCACTTCCCCAGAAAAGTCAGAGGACTTGGCACTGAAGTCGCCCGCTATCAGAAAATCCCTACTACGCCGTCTATCAATCTGCTCACTAAGGTCATCCAAGAAAAACACAAAATCTTCAATGCCTGTATTAGGGGAGTGGTAGCAGGAGAACACTACCACCCCTTCCTTGTGCTCACACAAAGCCGTCTCCTGATCCGCTGTCTGCAACTGGGATTCCTGGCACCGGGAACCCGACCGCCGCTACCTGCTGCCGGTCGTGTAGCCACTGTGAGTCCGTGGTTAGCGTAATGTTGGGCTCAAACGTCAAGATTACATCTTACTTTCTCACAAATGGCCGTCTCCCAGCTCAAGTCAACAGCCCGCCCACATCTGTTGGCGTTGATTTGCAAGATCTTCATTGTGATAGTGCACATCTCTCGGTCCTGTGGTCCTCCTTGCCACATATCACGCATGATGCGAGCTCGTTGCAACTTGTCCACCAATGTCCTGGCTTCCCACAGTTGAAGTAGAGCTGCGAACTGTCGGTTCCTGTGCATTTCGCCGAGACGTGCCCCACGACCCAGAACCTGTCCTCATGTTCTCGGATAGCCGCTCTACAGTAGACCCAGCCTATTTTGATCGTGATCCTTCCCTTTGTCATGCGTTTAGCATCACGGTACTTGATAATAACCGTGGCATTTTTGGTCTCGCCGTCGACGGGATGAATGGACGATACCTGGAATCCATCGGTCGTTTCAATCACTGCGTTCACTGCTCCGTGTATTTACTGATCGGAATTGTCTATATCGACATTCTTTATATGTATAACGGTTCGTATAGTGCCCCTGGACTGAACTTCTACTTGCAGATCTGGTGCTCTAACCCTAGGGCTGCCGTCAGTTCCTCTGTTTTTCTAGGGCTCTTGACTCTCATGCATAGTTCTTTGAAAGTACCTCTTCGAAGAGACAGTACCTCACGTACCTCCTCTTGTGTCACCGTCTTCTTAATAGCCTTCAAAAGTTCGGCGTAAGGCTTCTTTGTCACTTGTACTCTGACAATCCCGCTGTCGCTAACAGCCGGGGTGGTCCTTGGAACTACTGGAGTCTGGCCGTCGGTGGGCTTCACGAGGAAAACGTAAACCTATACCGGCTCCTTCCGTTCGCGGCAAACGTGAGCCAGTACATTCTTGATCGTTGTCCTAACTTGCTACCAGGCAGTACAAAGGTTAGCGATGTCAGTTCTACGTTTATCCTCCGTATCGACGCCACCACCATAGCCAACACCGGTTCTTCGCCTTCCGTCAACTCATAAAAAACGGTGAACATGCTCTTTTTTGATGAGGAGACATCACAGTCCATGATAATAGATTCATCTTTGATGAAATCGTCCGGTTTCACCTCCCGGAAGTACGAGGACGCCCTCGCTGAGCCTCGACCACCGGCCAAGACGTGGAAGTGTACTATTGTACTATTTCTCCCACGCTGTCAGTAAAGTCATATATTTGAACGACCGTCCGGATGACCTCAGCGGGCCATTTCTTAGCCGCCACTCTCACGAGTTCTTCATCACTCAGTGTCTCATCGAGCACGTGATTAACGTCACAGCGTGATCTCACCAGTTCTCTAGCCGTCCCTGCTCCAATAGCAAGACCCTCTGTCTGGGTAGCCTGCGACGTCGTCTCGGGCCGCGCCCGATTGTCCCCTGGTTCTCCCCATGCTTCTTTAAAGTCAGCAAGCCGCCGTGCAGTAGTGACTAGCCGAATGGTCCAGTCTTTTAAATCACCCTTAGTATTCTTAGTCTCGGAGACTAGGTCGCCTTACTCCTCCACATGAACCAGCAGAGTCCGCAGTACATCAAGAAATCCATCAAATATCTCCTCCGGTGCGAGAACCTCACATTCCTCCTCTCCCTCCTCCATTTGGTCATCTTCGTCGTCCGACGTGCGGCCTCCACGGATGACACCGTGCCCCGTCTTGCTGCTCGCAGCTTCTTGAGATCTTCGTCTTCAGTATGAGAGACACTCAGTCTTCGTTTTGCCGAAGGTTCTTCATGCCATTGTCCCATGCTCTCACATACTGTAGGATTCCCACGCGATGTCTTGTACAAGGGCGGGGACTCCGATGAACGTAGAAAATATAAGAATGCTAGTGATGAAGAAAGTAAAAGGAACTATCGAAAATTAAGAAATGCTATAAACAGGAAGTGCAAACTGGCGAAAGAAGAGTAGATTAAAGAAAAGTGTTCAGAAGTGGAAAGAGAAATGAACATTGGTAAAATAGACGGAGCATACAGAAAAGTTAAGGAAAATTTTGGGGTACATAAATTAAAATCTAATAATGTGTTAAACAAAGATGGTACACCAATATAAAATACGAAAGGTAAAGTCGATAGATGGGTGGAATATATTGAAGAGTTATACGGAGGAAATGAATTAGAAAATGGTGTTATAGAGGAAGAAGAGGAAGTTGAGGAGGATGAAATGGGAGAAACAATACTGAGATCTGAATTTAAGAGAGCATTAAAAGTTTTAAATGGCAGAAAGGCTCCTGGAATAGACGGAATACCTGTAGAATTACTGCGCAGTGCAGGTGAGGAAGCGATTGATAGATTATACAAACTGGTGTGTAATATTTATAAAAAAGGGGAATTTCCGTCAGACTTCAAAAAAAGTGTTATAGTCATGATACCAAAGAAAGCAGGGGCAGATAAATGTGAAGGATATAGAACAATCAGTTTAACTAGTCATGCATCAAAAATCTTAACTAGAATTCTATACAGAAGAATTGAGAGGAGAGTGGAAGAAGTGTTAGGAGAAGACCAATTTGGTTTCAGGAAAAGTATAGGGACAAGGGAAGCAATTTTAGGCCTCAGATTAATAGTAGAAGGAAGATTAAAGAAAAACAAACCAACATTACGTTTATAGACCTAGAAAAGGCATTCGATCACGTAGACTGGAATAAAATGTTCAGCATTTTAAAAAAATTAGGGTTCAAATACAGAGATAGAAGAACAATTGCTAACATGTACAGGAATCAAACAGCAACAGTAATAATTGAAGAACATAAGAAAGAAGCCGTAATAAGAAAGGGAGTCCGACAAGGATGTTTCCTATCTCCGTTACTTTTTAATCTTTACATGGAACTAGCAGTTAATGATGTTAAAGAACATCTTGATTCGGAGTAACAGTACAAGGTGAAAAGATAAAGATGCTACGATTTGCTGATGATATAGTAATTCTAGCCGAGAGTAAAAAGGATTTAGAAGAAACAATGAACGGCATAGATGAAGTCCTACGCAAGAATTATCGCATGAAAATAAACAAGTACAAAACAAAAGTAATGAAATGTAGTAGAAATAACAAAGATTGACCACTGAATGTGAAAATAGGAGGAGAAAAGATTATGGAGGTAGAAGAATTTTGTTATTTGGGAAGTAGAATTACTAAAGATGGACGGAGCAGGAGCGATATAAAATGCCGAATAGCACAAGCGAAACGAGCCTTCAGTAAGAAATATAATTTGTTTACATCAAAAATTAATTTAAATGTCAGGAAAAGATTTTTGAAAGTATATGTTTGGAGTGTTGCTTTATATGGAAGTGAAACTTGGACAATCGGAATATCTGAGAAGAAAAGATTAGAAGCTTTTGAAATGTGGTACTATAGGAGAATGTTAAAAATCAGATGGGTGGATAAAGTGACAAATGAAGAGGTATTGCGGCAAATAGATGAAGAAAGAAGCATTTGGAAAAATATAGTTAAAAGAAGAGACAGACTTATAGGCCACATACTAAGGCATCCTGGAATAGTCGCTTTAATATTGGAAGGACAGGTAGAAGGGAAAAATTGTGTAGGCAGGCCACGTTTGGAATATGTAAAACAAATTGTTAGGGATGTAGGATGTAGAGGGTATACTGAAATGAACCGACTAGCACTAGATAGGGAATCTTGGAGAGCTGCATCAAACCAGTCAAATGACTGAAGACAAAAAAAAAAAATGCACAAATATAGTCAAAAAGGGTGGTAATATTCTTATTTCATTCGAATTATTA